>NC_135563.1:20124650-20152150 GCF_964340395.1 Glandiceps talaboti | reverse complement strand
TGACGAGTGCAACCTTTTCATATTACTCCAATAAAACTGACGAAGCTTGAATCTCAATGCAATTATATAGCTTCCAATATGCATTGCCCTTAATTACCCTTCTTGAAAAATGTCAGCGTCGAAACAAGGCATTTGTGACATTTACAGTTTTGGCATATTAGATGCTAACTATAAGTCATGATTTTACAGCAACTATTACACGTGTTATCACCTCGAGGGAACACATGGACCAGTGACTAAACTAATTCACGAAGGAAGTGATTTGATAGGACAAATCTGTCAAACGGAAATATCATTGATTTGTAATCGATAAGATTGCTAAGTCTGTGCCCTTGGGAGAAACTGGCTTCTGAATCTGTAAGAGAAATCCTGCTCAGTCAGGCTAATATTTCAGACATTTGTTAAGACACCGACAGTCTATGGAGGATTTGTAACACAGTAGAGTTTTATGTTATCTACTGTGAACTACTGAACCGTGTCAGGAATAATTAGTAACTTATTGATATATCTGCCTTTGTTTTTTAATTTGTGACTGTCTGTTTTAAATAAGTGCAAGGAAGACCCCAATTCTAGAATAATTCTGTAACATTATTCATGGAATGTAACGCTTTCTCATATTACATCAAAGTATATATCATACATAACATATATCATTATCATATCATATCATATCACATACTATCACATATCACATATCATATATCATGTCATATCATATCCTACCATATCATAGATCATATTACATCATATCACAAGATATCACACCACATGTAACAACATCACATCGATATCCCATCCCGTCACATCATATTACATCTCATCGCAACCAAGTTCCATCCCATTCCATCACACCACACCACACCCTCATCACACTCCCATCACCACCCCCATCCCACCGCACCACACACCATTCCACCAAACTCCACCCACCACACCCTACCCCAACCCATCACACCACACCCCACCCATACCCTACCACATTCCACCACACTCAACCCCACTCTACACCACCCACACCACACCCTAACCTACCACGCCCTACCCTCACCACACCAACCATACCCCACCCCACCCCACCCTCACACACCCTACCCCAACCCATCACACCACACCCCACCCATACCCTACCACATTCCACCACACCTTACCACACTCAACCCCACTCAACCACACCCTACCCTACCACGCCCTACCCTACCCCACCCCGCCACACCACACCACACCACACCACACCACACCAATATTTAGTTTTTACTCATGAGAAACTTTCAATTTCTTTGTCTTATCTGGAACACGATTTGCTATCAAACTTGACATGGCAGAGATCTGTGGATAATTAAATTAATTTGATCAGTGAGTGGAATCAATTCCCACGCTAAAGTGCTGTCAATCCTTAATGTAGAAGTGCTTGATAACTATCGATAGTCTATTGGTCTCTAACAGCAATATGAGAACTGCACCTGTTTTTTGCTGATTTTATCAAATGTACTTTCCGTAATATTGAAATACGACTTTTATACAATTCAGTATTATGAGGTACGTTGACTTTAAGGTTAGATTTTACAAAGTGAAATTTACCAAATAAGGCCTAATATTCACCAGATCCTAGAAAATGACGGTATAAAGCTAAACTTGGTAGCTCCTTTTTGGAAGTCTACTAAATAATGCTAGGGGATATTTTCAACTGATTCAGTGTGATAGTGCCTCGAGTACTAATATGCAGATATGGTAAACATCAGTTTTGCGCTGACTAATAGAAGTGCAACCACGATAGTTGGTCTGTATTATATTGTCTGTCTGTCTGTCTGTCCCACTATTTGTCGGTGAATAGCTAGGTAGGTAGGTAGGTAGATAGGTTTCATTTCATCTCATATTTGTTTGATATCCAAGATTCAAAGGGGAATTGCAATATTGTAACATATATTATCCGTACGCTAAAATAGAATTCCAAGACATTTTGTTTTATTAGACATCATTCGTTACACGGGGGAAGGTCGTGATATCAGCCTATGGTGTAACTAGAAATTCACACATACAAACACAATTTCTACAACTAGGCTAGTATTAGAGCATCGCAATCATCTGTATTGTCATTACCCCTTGTGGATTATACCTCAGTTTGGCATACGTTCATAAATATCCAGCTCTAAAACCATGATGATGTGCATTGAAATGTGTGAATTCATATATTGCTATCTACAAGACACCAGTATTCTAGTTTATGGTATGCATACATACATTAATTTATGATCACGTTGGAGAAAATGAAAGATAAGACACTCGCTGATAATTTCCTCATAAACAGAACCAGTACAAATGGAACCTGTCCCCTTCTGTGATAAGGAACACCAGATTGAAGACACCAAGCGTTACATTTTTTAAATTTTCAATAATATAGGATTTGTCTTGTTTTTCATCATAATTGTTTTGGATAGTAACCACATATCATCATGTATGATGTTCTAAACCTGTTTCTTATGACGACAGCTTTCACAGTGCTTAAAGCAATTGATACTTATGAAGCTCCAAGATATTTATAATGTGGAACTGCCAGTGTTGAAATATTGTTACAAAGCAAAACACAGCGTAATAAGTGAGATTAGCATTTTCTAAACATTACCGTGATTTGTGAACTTTACACTGTAAAACTGTAACATTTAATAAGTCTTCCTTTTCTCTTTATCAATCGTGTTTCTGTTCCCCGTGGCATGTCAGTTTAAATCTTGTACATAAAACAATAACTAATTAATTTGAAAAAAATACTCGTTGGCAGTTCAACCTGCACTATCTGTAACTAGATAATGATAAAAGTAACAACACATTCACAGAAAATTGTTTGATTATTTAATGAAATTATATTCTACCGATGAATTAATTGTTGATTATATCTAATAATAGATATTAGAATAACAGCCTGAGATTGCAAACATTCAAACTTGGTATCAGGCGCCATCTTGATTCAGGCAGGAAAGCAACAGAAATTCTTGTCTTACACATGACTGAGATTCCAGAGAGATGCTTCCCAAGATAACAATGGATGAGATACTTGAAAGTTAATTCAATATTGACCTTTCGACCTTTCACATGCATTGGGGTTGCTGGTTCTTTTGAGTCCGCACTCGAAAACGTATGTGGTCGGATCTATTGTTCTGAGTTCTGTGTACAGTAACATACATATTAAGTACGTCTATCTATAGTATTACGTGAATTGATATACCTTAGAGCGTCAACTACCTAAATTTAGTCACCATATCTAAATACATCAAGTTTCAAAAATGCTCAAGTTGCAGCAACTGCAGTTTTAAGGTACTGACTGACAATAGCTTGATAGCTAGACTCTATAAATATATCAAGTATAGATTAAATAGAACTGCTATAGACAGATTAAGTATAAAACCACTGGAACAAAAATTGCACAAAACTAGTTTACAATCATGTATATGCTTACTATGTATAAATTGACAGATGACACTGTATGGGTAGAATAACAGATTGAATTGAATGACAGGGTTATCAAAGTTCAAACAAGTAATAGCAAGATAGAAAGAAAAGTACAATTCGATAAGTCTTTGCTGTCTCTTTCAACGTACTTTGGTTTCCGCTGAGACACTGGTCGAAATTATCTACAATATTGTTATTCCTGCATCGTAATATCGCGTTTGTAAAAATTTCTTTACAGGAAGTTGTGTAACTATTAAGCGAATTTCTTTGAAGGGAACACAATAACTTGAACTGTCGTCATAAATGCATTAAGAAATGCATTGTTTTACGTTTGTGCGACGCTAATTTATCTGAAAGAGAAGTAAATTTGCTTATTTTGGCAGACGACGGTTTAGTTGAGCCCTGTCAATTAACGAGTTATTTGCATAACAGTGTCATTTGTTTTGTTCCAGTTATAGTTTATGAGCTTCATAGAATGCAAATGTCGCTTGTTTAGATTTTTCTTGATATAAACAGAGATATTGTATAAACATTATATTAATGACATTTATGCTAATGAAACTTAAGGTATGGCACCAAGTATACAAATTATTATTAATTAAGGAGGATCGTCAGGGCTCCATTGAATGCAACGACAAAGAAAATTCACTTATCGTTTTCAGAAATGACGAACGTCGCACAAATGGAACATACAGCTTTTTATCGGTTTTAAAACATCTTGAATGAATTGTGATAATTTCAGTTTCACTTTCATTCACCTTTAATGTGTTTCTACATCATCTTGGGGCAAATCCTTTTGTGTGAAATAGTTATTTGCTGGTGGACGTGTGGGAATGATATGGTCTATATTGTGTAAGCCTACACATATGTTAGTGGGGAACAACGGCGCGACTAATTTCATTTAACTGCATTCTTTATGCTTAGGCCGGACCAAACAAAGTGTCAAACCATTTGAAAATATCGCCGCTCAATGGTGAGAGGCCCATTTGAAAATTAAAAATATCTCCATATTAATTGTTTATGTCGTTCACACCTCACCCACGTGTACAGCAGGTGATTTCTAAAACCAGATTTGGCAAGTTATATTACTCAATATTAGAGCGTTCTCGCGATGTAGGGGGGGGGGGGGGTGAAAATGACTTTTCTTGGTCCCCAAAGCATGATAAGGAATGCATCTAAGTAAAATTCAGACTCGCGTTTGTTGCCCTTAATACCTATGTAGACCTTTATTGTGACATACCACGCACCTTTTCTGTGGAAAATTGAATATCTCATAATCTGATTGACAATAACTAAAATGTATCGATTCACTAATCCAACTATGATTCAAGCACCTACAATGGACTCTGATGTCCCTGTCAGTCAATCTCCTGTAGTTCCTCCCTATAATTGTCAATGTGTTCCCACAAACACATGTTTTGGTTCTTTGCCTGTAATTAATTGTAAGTACCATAGAATGTTCTAGCTCTACGTCATAAACTATGGCACGGCTTTTGATCAATTATTATACTTGTAGATTCAATACAGTTACATTTTAATCGAAACTTAATCTTCGGGTAATTAGACGAATCTGAAAGTGACAACGATTATGGATCATTATGAATTTTCTTAAAGTAAAGTAAAGTGTAGCTCAGGGGGTCCACGTATTTTACAGTCACCTGAAGTAGGATACATACCATTGATTGTCTGGTTAACATGAATGGGTGGTTTGAGTGTAAAGGTATATATATATATATTTACCCAAGTGTTTTTCGACTAGTAAACTGTTCAATTTCTAGTACAAATCTGTATTAAAACTGGCGATAGTTTTGTGCATTTAAAAAAAATGTACATGTCACATTAAAATAACAAAAAAACATTGAAACCACAATCTTGACATTCTAGTTACCAGAATTTTCTTTGTTGCAGTAGTCCGTAGTTAATACAGTATTTCGTAATAACATTACACGTAAACAAATATCACAATCGTGCCATGAGTACATGAGTAGGTTGAAATAGCAAGATCGTACCATAGGTACATTTTGAAACAAACAACTCGATAACGCAAGTTTAATGAATTTGTGATAAGTTTAATGTTACAGCAGTGCCCCCAGTACCAGTAGACGGTAGTAGACGATTCAATATTGCGACTGAAAAAAAAATCGTTGCATGCATACATGTAGATCTCAGATAGATCGAATTGTATGTCAGATTATTATCCATTCTATACATGATATGCACATTTTTCATTTTTTTAAACAATAATCTTGCTGTAAATAAGACAAATGAATTTCACTCACCTTTATTCCTGAGTGCGTGTTGTCAATCTAAACATATACCCAGTACATTGTATTCGACTAATAGTATCTGCTTATTCTTATCCCGCTGCTAGATGATTGCAATGTGCATAACAGTGTAACCTGCCTTGGAACACATACAGTTAGAAATTACATACATTGTGAATATTTATGAATGAACTATGACCCGTATGACTTTAATAGATCTCTTGTTTCCTAAATAGAATCACTCCTCTGTCACGTGTAGCACACTATTTGGATAAAACTCTTAATTACATTACAGTGCAAAATGAACAGTAAGTTTTAATAGGGGATAAAGTCTGAAAGTCTCTATACGATTCCGTTGATCAAAACACGGCAACGTGGATACAGATGGTCCTGTCAGATGAGAGGTATACCTACTATTCATCAATACAACCTGCATGTGTTCAGTTCTTTTGATATTTCACCTATAGAACTTGCAACAATTGACATGAAATGTGCTCAATTGTAGTGTTCTCTGTGTTGATATAGTTTTTATAGTTCGAAACATATGCTGAATGTAGAGCTCGAAATGAGAATAGTACGTTGATAAAGGGAGTTGAACAAAAATCGACAACAACTGTACCATGTTTTAAATTAACTGTTATTTACAACATTGTATAAAACGTCAATTAAGGGAGTGAATGAGTGAGCTAGAATTTGTAGGAATTCACCAAGTCAGTCAATCAGTGAGTGAGTGAGTTGTTGTTGTTGTTGTTGTTGTTGTTGTTTCTTTATTCCTCCTCAAAGAGAAGACTTACAACTCAGTTCGCAACTCAGTGAGTGAGTGAGTGAGTGAGTGAGTGGGTGGGTGGGTGGGTGGGTGAGTGAGTGTGTGAGTGAGTGAGTGAGTGAGTGAGTGAGTGAGTGAGTGAGTGAGTGAGTGAGTGAGAAAAGTAAGCCAATGAATTAAATGAGTAGATGATCCCATGAATCTTTAAATTACATTCGTATTTCTTCAAACACACTTAACGTTATTCATGATTTATTTCCCGCACGGAAACATTAAGCTTATATTTCTATCACAATCTAAAGTTAAACATATCACCGATCTCTGATAGAAGTTAGAAATTCGATCCAATTGAAAAGGAGAAAAATCCGATATGGATTGAAAATGTTATTATGGATTCAACATGAGACGACATTCGTAATGGGCACTTGTAGCACACGTTCAGATAGCCAGCAAGCTAGGGGGTACTATCACACAAGAAATGGTACATGTTATCTACACAGGTCTTCATTTTGATGTTACACTCGTAAATGATCACCCAAGGGCGAAACGACTTGGATAAGACGAGAATGCGGGCGATATGTATTAGTCATGTGAAACTCTTCGTTGTTATCTGTCTTTCATATCTCAGTTTATGTCTCATTTTCCTGCATGATGGTTGTTTACTGATACAAAAATGAAAAAGCAAGGATTTCCCTGATGTACAGTAGAGCAGCAAAGGGGCAATTTCCAAAAGTTGTATTGCTCGTCCTACGATAGAATGATAAGAAAAGCGAGAAAACAAACATAGATTATAAAGAGGGGTGAGGGGTGAAAAATCAGAAGGGGAGGAAAGAAAGAATAGAGAAGTGTGGAGATGTAATAAACACTGGATTGCGTAATACAACAAATTTAAGAGAATACAGACCATGTGGAATATAATATATAAGTGGTTTATTTACCCAAGCGTATAAAATGATTACAAAATAATGGTAACAAAAATCAAAAGAGAGAAGGGTAAATGGGGAGTCAAGAAATAGCTTACAGCTAGTCTAGCCTGATCCCCGACATTGTATATTGCGAATGAAAACAATAAGAGGGTTCAGTCATTAAGATGACTGAATAACTGCACGAAAACTAAAGGAAAATATCCACACCAGTGTTATTACCCTGTCTGATATGAATATACAAAAGAAATGTACATATTGCAATTTATTTAAAATATCAAAACTTAATATACTTAATGTATTGCTATTACTTTGCCAGGGTGTAATACATTGTTTACCATCTGTGTATCACAACCATGTCGTCATATATGATTTGTTATTGTCAAACATACAAGCAATATTTTATTAATAATTTGTATTCGAAGAGACCAAGTACTCTGAAGCAGATGCATTAAGCTTTTACATTTAAAAGAAAACTAAGTCGTGTTTGTCTTCTTTGTATCTCAAAGATCCATGTAAATATATCATATGATATCATAATCATCTCATGGAGATAAATGTCCCGCTAAATTAATATGCGCTAGATGAAAATAGAACAACGTGTATTACAAATGATGTATTGTGACTTATGGCTGGTAGGTTATATAATATCAGCAACACAGTAGTTGGAGAGGTAATCTCATTTATGTCACTCTATACAACCATACTATTGTGCATTTACTAAAACATGTGATCATGTGATGTTTGTTTGAAAACGAGTCATCACTCATTGTATAAAACCATTCTATAGATTTACCTTGCCATCATTATGCGCTTATATCATTTGATCGCATCAGGAAACCTTTTGACCGAAACTTCTACATCATTACCGCTTTACTTTGTATTTACAAGAGGGAGGTCAATGACTTCTTGACTTCAGTAAATGCTATCGACAGTGATGTCTCACACAGGCCAATGTGGATCTGTTTTATTGGTTGTTATGCTGTTATGATTTGTGAGTGAGTCGTATATTTAATGACTAGGCTGTGATCAAAGGCGTTATAAACCAATGACCAATGATATCTTTAAGATACACGGATAAAACGAATTACGATATCTTTCCTTCGATTTGTGCATGGGCGTTTAAATTTGATGGTACAAAATGATTGCATTTTGTGAATAACAGTAAAATTGAGGTACAAGATCATAATGTAAACTCATCTTGTGTGGATTACCATTGCACGTGTTTAATGTAATAAAACAGTGTCCATGTCAATGCTAAATATTGTTTGATGGCTTATTATTAATAGATGACATAGTACATAAAACTGAACTAGATATGAAACTATGACGAGGGAAATCGAGGGAGCCTTGTCCTAATGTTTGTAGAAACAGTAAAGTTATATTGTAAAATAAGAAATGAAATAGGTGATTGAGGAAACAGAAATGTAAGCCTCAGACGATTTTATTGTCTTTTCAGTTTATAACATAAAAAAGAGTGAATGGTATCTGGCATCGATAGTCATTCTAATAAAATACTATTTATCTCTTAGCCAGCCGTCCGTGTGTGTGTGTGTGTGTGTCTGTCTGTCTGTCTGTTTGTCTGTCTGTCTGTCTGCCCGTCCGTCCGCTCGCCTGTCTCTCTGTGTGTGTACGTCCGTCAATCCGTTCTACTGTCTGTCTATCTATCTGTCTGCCTGCCTTCCTTTCTGCCTGTCTGTTTGTTTATCTCGTTAATTACAATTTTGCCTAGATTGGTAACCATTACCATATCCTCACTAGTTCTTTATTGGAAGTTTGATCACATGACTCGTAGATTACCATAACCCCACTAGTTAGCTCTTGGACGTTCGATCAAACACCGACCATACTCCATTTTGTGTGTGATACATTCAAAGTTGTCTCAGAGAGAAAGAGCCTAGTGAAAAAAATGTTCGTTTTTCTAAAAACAACAACAACATATTTCTCAACACTGCAGTCCTAGTGACAATTTTTAGATATATTGCTGTTTCTTCGATCTCTGATCTCACCAAAATTTGTGCTGGTAAAGACAGTCAATGTGGGGGAAAAAGGTTATATAAATTTGACTTAGTGTATATTGCTGAAAACATATGATTTATGTTTTGGCATTTTTCTCGAAATATCACTTTTGTAATTAGGCCCTTATAGCACTAACCCCTTCAATTGTCAATATTGCATATTAACACATTTGAAAAGCAGTGGATATGTAAATGAGGTTATTTGAATATATCCGTTATCTATCCTCCAGGTTTAGTTTGTCAATGTATAAAGAAAACTTATCGTGTGTATGAAGGATATATTTGTATATCGACGTCAAAATCAATCAATGCCAAGAGGAATGTCTGAATTGCGTAACTCCCATCATAGGTTATTACATAAGCCTAGAAGTCAAACGAATCAGAATCAGTTGAAGGATGAATTCAAAAAGTAAATGAATTTATGACTTTGCAACTTATAATATATAATATATACCTACACTATATATATACATATGTACACACACACACACACACACACACACATATATATATATATATATATATATATATATATATATATATATATATATAGATATATATATATATATATATATATATATATATATATATATATATATATATATATATATATATATATATAAATCATGTATGGTAAATTTGAAATGAAACGTACACAGTTATCCATCAATATGCAACACACTTGTAACTCATTAGTATGCATTTTGGATAGAGCGTCATTCCGAAAGCCAGATTCTACAATGACCTAGACATGATGTATATGAATGCCCTAAAAAAGTACACTTACGTATACAATTTAATCAATACCACCAAATTGAAGAAAGTAATCTGTAACTGCTATTTCTGAAACGGTTCAATTCCGATCACAGTAAAATTTTACAGCCAATTTCTTTTCTTCTCCTAGTAGTATGTGTAATGTAGTACAGTAAAATCACATTGTAATCGATCCTGCGTTACAGTGGAATCACATTGTAATGCACTTTTACCATATGCAAATCTTCTTAAACCAACTATAAATTACACTAATTTGCATCTAGATATTCGTGTATAGAATCAATGAAACAATTTCAATGTCAAATGTTCCATTTTGTAGCCGACGTACGTATCAGCGACTTTGACAAATTACGTATAAGTCTAAAAATATTGCCCTTGGTCGTTTTTCAAACGTGAAATAAATTACAAGTGCGATTTAAGCGACAAGGTTACCTGATGTGTTCAACTTCTGTCCACTATAGTGATAATGATGTAAGATTCAACGTTGTACTTTCACCCACAAAAACTAATCGAATATTAAACAAAATTAATTGGTATTGTCTATTTGAGACCTTCTCTGTGTATCTATCTTAAGTTTGACCATTTTAGTATTTAGACAAACCGCTATGGGTTTTAACTTGCTCAATTCAATAGGTTTCCTTTGGTGTTATTTCTAATAAAACTTAATCTGTACTAGATTAGGGCTTACACTTGCCTTTGGTGCGATAACGAAGCTAGAGTTATTTCGAGGGACTGTCGTCTGCCACCGAAACGGGTGCAAAATAAGTCATACTTACGTTAACAAATGTACCAGCAAAACACATAATAAAAGACTTTTTACCAAAATGTTAACCCCTCGGGGGACAAGTGTGTTCATGAACGTATACAAGAGAACATTAAGTGATGATTTTAAACGATCCCATGGCTACTGATGACGAAATAGCTTATGCTTACGAAATTTATTTGATAGTGCCCACAACTTCAGGAACAAAATGTAGCATCTGAGGGAAGTATGGACAGTGACCAGTAGATTCAGTAACCATATACACAACTACACCGAATCAGTTATAAAAGTCACATTTCTGTATAGGGCTGCACTCACAACAATTCATAGATCTTGTTATACATCTGACTCGTTTTAGAGCAAAACACAAGGCATAATTATAGGGAAATAGCACATATATTTTAGGTGAAGATATATGTAGGGATTGTTAGCGTCATCATTGGTAGTACTTTAACGAGTTCTATTTATCTATTGCAATATAACATTGCATGTTTACAACTTCGTATTACCCCAGTTTTAATCTTGATAAAACTTCACAATTCAATTTAGTGACAATTTTATGTTTGACTAAACATTTATTGCCCTGTATTTATCACGGCAGCATGATTGAAATGACGATATCACTGTATGTCACTTCATCTTGGACAACACATTCATTTTACAGTGCATTTTAATACGTACTAAATAAATGACTTCCTTGTTGTAGTTATCTCTGTCTCAAAATCTACCACTTTATATGTTTTCACGTGACATTGTCGACACTAAGTCTTGGAGGGTTAATGTGCAGATTAAAATTTCTTTACTGTGATGTTACGTTGTTGCTTTGTGACAAACCCACTCATATAATGCGATGTGACATAAGGACATATAACATATGTATTTATACTAACATATAAGGACATATAACATGTATTTATACTAACAGTATCAAAATAAAGCTAAAAAATACTGTAATACCAGGCGATGTATTTCATTCACGTGATACCAAAACAACCAGATTCAACCTAATGTAGCTGTAGATAGACAAGATTATTTTATATTCGTAAGTTGTGTGTTGCTATGGAAACCGTTAATCACAAATAAACTTTTTTTTGTAAATGTCAATGTCTTATTCTTGGATATAAATACACGTCACTATCGTCATATAGTGTACGCGATGTATAAAAATACCCAGTGTAGGCGGTGAACACTTTGATATCAATTAAATCTCTGCTATCGTCATTTTGTAATAGTTTCTATTTGTGATAAGCCAGTACACCAACCTGTACTAATAAGTCCCTGTACTAACTCAAAGTGACTCACTGATAGCAAATCGTAGAAGGTCAATAGGAACTACTTTGATGCTATGCGATTTCATTTAGTAATGGATTCGCTATCCAAAGTCCCAAGGAAGCCATTTAATACATTCAAAGCAAGCGTTGTGAGGAGAAATGACTAATAACCAAAGTGAATCGGCGCCAGTTCCACAAAATGAAAGGGGGTTTGTGCCAAAAGGACCTAACCCTTTCCTGTGATTTTTTACTCTTAACAATTCTAATTTTATTCATATGTGACTTATGATCCAGTCAGAAATTAATGTTGGGTCAGGGTCTAAGAGGCCTCGTGAACAAATTGTTTGGTTTTGTTATTTATTCTAAAAATGACATATTTCGCATTAAGTTCTGGTGACATTTTCCGATAGTTTGCCGTTTTTTATCTCACCGAATCTTTCTGGCTAAAGACAGATAAATGCGGAAAAACTGTGATCTAAATTTGATTCAAGGTCGCAGGGGCTTAACGCCAAAGGTTTGTTTTGGGAAATATCTCAAAATATCACTAAGCCCTTCAAAATATATCTTATACTATGATTTGAATGTACGCTACATACGAGTAATTGTCATTGAGTTTTTTCTTCTTTAATTTATGTTCTGGATAAAGGGTTTGGATGGGGAATCAAAGGAATACTATTTTATGAGCTGACAACAAAATGCTGTCTGCATATATATTATACCTTCCATCATCAATATTCATAGAGGGATTTTTGGAAGAAAATAAATCATATATATATCTGGAGATCTCGTAAGTCCTTGTGACAAAGTTAGAACTAATTACTATCAACGTGACCGCTATCTTCATGTCACTGTCAACGTCATGTGTATTCATCCATTACCTGCACACAATCAAAGGCGACATATTGATTAATTATTAATCAGCTCATCTAAATCTAGTTAAAGTATACTTTTAAATGTCACCAGCCTAATATTCACAGTGGCGAATGATTTATCAAATTCTGGTTTCATCTCTCAACACTGTGCGTATCCTAGCAACTGCATCAGTACACCGAGATGAAGCGAGCGTTGCCTTGATTTGTTTCGGGAACAGTACATATTAAACAAAAACCATCTTTCTGACCTACTTTTACTTGCCGCTTCATCATTGGCTAATAACGTTATGTGACATACTAGATGTACCAATTTGATTTTATACCTCAACGAAGCACATGAAATGCTGATTACTTGCTGTAGGGTGTATTACACATAATTATCGCACATAGTTCTGTCACAAGCAAAGAAGAAATCGTGTCTCAAGAATTTAGTAATATATATCTGGTGACAAAGACATAGCTACTGGCATATTGTATAACAAACAGGCTTACTACCTCGAAGAATGTTCCATTGTTTTCAGAAGAGAACACATAGTACGGTGAACCGTTTAAATATCAAATATTCTTTCAGACTGGAAAGGAGATATATGCAGATGTTGGTAGCTCCACCAATCATGTATCCTGTTATGAGACGTGATATTATTTTCAGTTGATGCTGACATTTGTTCAAAGTTTAACATAGTCACTTTAATAAAAGTAATATTTAAGTATTCCCTTGCATTCTGAAGCAAATCGAGAATCGCACCCCATCCGACCCCGCGACATTTCGTCATTACCTCATCTCCTTCGTCTTGAGAGAAAGACCACAATTTATCTTCACTAAATAATTATTTCACCACATTTCGCCCAAAAGGCCATACACTGTTTTTGAAACATAAAAACCTTGTGGCCACTCTTAATGATCATGACTCGAACTTCATATCTCGTTTTATTAAAACTGTATGCTCATTCTGTAAAGGGTATAATGTTATGATTCCATTGTTATAAAATGTAGAGTTCCATAATCTCTCCAATCTCAATCAATCCATGATACTGGCAATTTGAACATAGATAATAGTAATAACAATTTCGACTTAGAGGGCGGTTGACACTTCTAGACGTACACGACAATTCAGTACTCGCGTGGCTTAAACAAGATAGTCCGATTAGCAAATATCATGACCATGATTAGAGGCGATTCAAGGTCATTAATAGTACATACAACAAAAACAAATCAAAACATGTCAGTGAAAGCATCTAATTGGGTAGTCGGTGGCCGATCGTGAGTGGTTAAACCATTCCATTTGCCTCTTACCACTGCAGTCGGGGTTCGAACCCACTCTGTAAGTAAGAAGAGTTTGGACGGTTTAGTGACTCTACCGAAGAACGCAGGTACCGTTCCCCGGGTACTCCGGTTTCCTCCTGTATTAACACTGAACCCTCCTCCTGTTATAGGGCAATGCATGTGTGGAAAATAAATAAGTCGGTAGGTAGGTAGGTAGGTAGGTAGGTAGGTAGGTAAATAAATAAATAAATAAATAAATTTAAAATGAATGAATGAATAAATAAATAAATAAATAAATAAATAAATAAATAAATAAATAAATAAATAAATAAATAAATAAATAAATAAATAAATAAATAAATAAATAAATAAATAAAAGCCTTAGTATCAATTGATGTGACCTAATTCCTGCAACTGCCGGTCAACTTACAACTACGTCTTTTCAGAAAGACAGGTGCAACACATTCGAATTAATCTTCTCACTTATTAGTAACCAAAACGGGAATTAATGTATAATTCGTTCAATTGATGAGGATAGCTTAATCGATTGATCGATCAATATAAACACGAATGTCGTTATATTGATAATTATAAAATTAATCATTGTAACAGCTTTAGGCACTAAAGAAAGGTGTTGAGTATGGAACGATGCATCAAATACAGATACTGAGATAGTGATTGATGAGGGGTGATGGTAACTTATTAGGTACGTATTTGTTGGAGTATACCCACAGGATGAGAAACTGTTGGTTAAATTAACAGCCGTATCAATTATATCATCATTGAATTGGACAACATGAAATAGGATATTCAAGTCTTAGAGCAACTACAAAATGAAATTATCTGCCTGAGATAAGATTACGTGTCACTATTGAACTTTGATTTAAGCAATGCCAGTAGGACTGCCCCACGGTACATATATACCATACACCTGTATGTACTTGTAATACTCACCTCGCTCAGGCATAAAAAAATTGTTTGGTTCCTGGTACCCAACCCCGTAGGTGGCCCCCACACACGTGTTCCGACGGGGTATTGTCTTTAGGAGCTAACGTCGTGATTGTGCAGCCAGGCTTTGACACTAACTGAATATTGCAATTGTGTTTTCAATACTCCTGGCTAGTTTTTTTTTCACTAAGACCCCCGTTGGCATGCCATAGGGGAGCACAACCATACCAGGGGATTTAGATCTGTTCCTACTAGTGCTGTTATCAATACTTTTATCCTTGTTATTGTTTTGAGTGCAATCAAAAACCCAGTTTGGGTATCCACATGTATGGACAGTGGTGATTGCAGCTGTCACACGCTCCTCAATTCCGAAGCATCGGTCAACAACCACGTGACGCCATTAACATCTGGCGAAAACATTCAGTCCACTGAAAAAGCCAATCGTGTCTAGACGAAATAATTGGACTTGTGATAAAGGAACCGATATTTACATTATGAAACCAATCTGATGAATTTCTTTGGTTCTAAACGCATATTGGTTTAAAGTGTAAAGGTCAAAGGCCCATTTTGGCATAATTCTACAGAAGGTGTGCATGCGACAGTTGGTGAACGTTCTGTGACACAGAGTACAGTTTTAGCCAAGCAAGTTTTCACTAAATTTCGCCATGCCATGTGGCGCTTTATCTAACTGTAACAGACTTAAGTTGCAAAGGGGACGATATCATTTCAGCCATGGTTCAACGGTTGGCATAACCTTCACCGAAGACGATTCCGTATCGATTGTTTGCTGTGGATCACTGACCTGCCGTTTTTCCTGAAATCAAGCTTCAAGTTCAATGGAAGAAGGTAAAAATGACAATATGTATCTTTATTCATGATATGTGACGGATTTTGCCTGCTACTTTAAGTTCAACTGGCTGTTGCATGTAACGTCTGTAGTTTAGTGCAAGCCTGAACTCTTGGACAGTACTCCAGAACTTTGATGTTAACACAGATCATACTTTTAAAAAGGCACAACAGAGAATGTATCTTCTGAGGAAACAGATCTTTTGACGTAAGCCAGTGTATAGGTCTCTCATTGAGAGTGTCTTGACCTTTAATATAGTGCTTTGGTATGGAAATTTGACAATAAAGAACAGAAGTAAGCTTTCTCGCATCGTTCCACACTGCCGAGAAAGTTATCGGTAGGTAGCAAGCAATCTTCTCTTTGTCATTTATACCAGTTGACAGTAAGACATTAAGCATATGAAACGACCAAACACATCCACTTCCTCGAACTTCCCTCTGAACGTCGTTATAGAGTTCCACTTGCAATGCAAAGAAGAATGGCTTTGTTTAAGTCACCATCCTTTGATTTGCTGTCTGTGCATTTAGCCAAGATTACCAACTTCTCGAATTGCAATTCAATTTCAAACTAGAATTTTTTTTAAAGATTATGTAAAAATTGAAATTCAACCTCACATTCAAATGTAGAATGGAAACCACTGTCTAAGACAATGCCCCCTGAATAACATCCAAGAAAGGATGTAATCAACGAAGAAAACATTACAGAGAAAACTGTAATATAATGTTAAGTTTAAAGACAAATACAATTTCCTTTTTTGTGTTAACGCAAACAGGAACGTTCGTACAATGTAAATTGAATGCTTACAGCAAGCTAAAAATGGAGAGCTTTATGGTTTTATTTCGAACTAGTTGTTTATTTGAATCAAAGTAACAATGGATTTAACATCCTGAGCAGTAAATAAAATGAAAGAGATTGTTATCATACGACATCAAGATTATGCAAATGTACAGCATCACACTTTGAATAAAAATCACTTTATACTACGATGTCCCCTGTATCCAAAAAAACTAAAGAAACTATTGACAGGAGAAAAAACTTCATTTTAATTTTTAATTACTCTTTTTGTTTACTTTTTAAGAAGTAGTACTGCGTAGTTTCATAGATTGTTTCTCTAACGTAACATATACCATTTCTATTTCCTCTGAGAGTTTCAACCAACACACATGGTATGAGACTAAATGGATGATAAAATTGATGCATACATAAGCTGAAATATTATACATTTTTGTTTAACTTAAAAGTACCCGATACCGCCATTCGTAAATAGAATATTGCTATCAACCTCGACTGATAACAAATTAATAACGAACCTAATCATAAATCCTTCTATTCTAAATACTTACAGTATATATGTATATATACACACTATAGAATATGTTCAGTGCTTTCATTGTCAAGTTTTAACACAGGAGGGACTTTTAGTCGGGTTTAATATTGCATCACAAATAAATATATCCTCACAGCTGGTTCCAGTGGCCGTACCACGGTCTTTGCCTGACAATATGATGAACTGGATATTCTCATGTTTTCATTGGCAATTTAGTGACAATCACCAACATTTGTAAAGAGTTCAGCATAGGGTAATGAATTCATAACTCGTAATATCTGTCAGAAATTTCATTTATCTTGAGGGATGAATATCTGAGACAAATATATAACTCAGTGTAATATTCATTCAAAATAGTAAGTTATGCTCAGTATGTACGTAGTACTACATTAGTCCTATGTTAGTCCTAGAATATCTTAATCGGCACTATTTTGGTCTGGTCGGGCAATGTCCTTTTTGTAATTTTCCATCCATGCCAATAGACTGGTTACCAGTGACGTAAGCAAGATTAGACATGTTCCTACTATACTTAGCAAATGTATGACTCGATGGAACGCAAAAACATCAAGTAGGAAACTAACAACTACCCCCATATTGAAAAGAATTATCACCCTCGCTGCTGTTTCTAACTGTAACGCTTTGTTGAAACTCCAACAATATAGCATATAGAATCCAGTCATGCCTACCATATAACCGATATTAGCAGGGTGATTCACTAAGGCGGTATAAATATGATTCTGACTGGTAACACAAGCAACAGGTAGACTGATAATAACACCACATATCCCATTGAACAGTACAACAACTAAAAGTGACAGGTCTTCACTCATTCCTCTCGAGCACACGGCTCCGATTGAAAACGTTAAAGCTGAAAGAACAGCAAAGACATAGCCAAGACCAGATCCGCCTTCCGTTGAACCAAATAGAAATTCAGGTCGAGAAATTAGTATGATACCAAATATGTTGACCAAGATCACAATAATGTATATACATGTTAAGCGTTCTCTTAGGGCAATAACAGCTATTACAGATGTAAACACAGGTAAACCGCCACTATCTATTGCAGTGCCATTGCCAAGGCCAACCCAAACAAGAGCATAATAAAATAAAATATCACCCCCATTTTCTAGACTGCTTTTGATAATATTCAGGATCAGGTTTTTCCTGCCAATTTTCAAGACGTTTACTTTGTGATAAGCCAGTAGTGGTACCATCACCGTTATTGCGACGACCGATTTCATCATAAGCTGTTGACTTGGTGATATTCCATTCTGAACACCGAAAGTCATGAACGCATCTGATAAAGACAAACAAATTCCACTGCATAAAGCCGCCAAAGCTCCTGTCACAGCATTCCAACACGAGGATGACCTTTCTTTACTCTCTGAGTCGTTCTCTGTCGATTCCTTTACTGATGCGGAACTGGCACACAAGGCGTCCTTTTCGGTTGCCATTAATGATTTAATATGAAGGTTTGTCGATTTTAACTCGTCACTTTGATATTTTCACACTGTACTTTATCACAGGTGAATTAGAAAAGGTTGGACACCATATTTTACCGAATGAACACACATATTGCCGGGCAGTGCTTTATCGTCATCATATGGAAAAGTTATATTCTAATAGGTAGATTGACACAGTCAGACTATACACGTACACGTCTTGAGATATATGCTATGTTCCAAATTGGTGTTCATGCTTGAAATGACGTATAAGGGAAAGAAGGACATTTCCCATAAGGCTGTTCGACTATTGCTCATATCGGGGCAAAAACCAAGACATGTCTACACATGTATAACTATCATCATACCGCTGACACAACTTTTATTAAAAATAAAAACACCGTTATAAATTACATAAATTGTCGCAGATGGAGCTTCGAGAGTTAAGGATAATATCATATCAGAGCATGCATAAATTACTTGCATGAAGCGTTCAACATAATAACAACGGTACCGATGGAGAGGGACGGCTCATTATATTTCAGAATGGTGTTGAAGTATAAACGAATACGCTCTTAAACTAAAGAATTGGGGTAGGTTAGAACAGAGTGAAAGCCTGCCTATGCAAAAAGGTGTACGTTAAACGTAGCCAAATGTCTCTCCACATGTTTCAATATCACAAAGTTACAGGGACACAGGATATAGGGGTAGCACATGTGGAGTCCAAAATTGATGGTTTTTCCACACTCTGAAAAGATAACATTTTCTTATATTACAAACTTCTCGAGTGAAAACATAAATCATGTATATACATATATGGCAACTAAATACAGAGTAAAGATAGCATGCATCTATTGATAAAGAATTGTGGAATTTTATTTTACCTTCAAAAATTTGACATTTTCAAAACTAGAAAATATTTATCTCGCATAATTTATTTCTATTTACGGTCATCCACCATTCCTAGTCTAATGGGTGTATTAATATCATTAGTTTTCTATTAACATCTCACGACTCCGACAACTCATAAACCTCGGTAGCAGTACTTTCGTTGATGGTTAAAGTAGATCGATAGCATTTATCGAAAATGTAAACGAACGCGACGGTGTGATGGGCTGATTCGAACCTTCTAAATTAAATGCAAAGTATATAGATAACAAAGGTCAGCAATCTTCTTTTTTTCTTTTTTTTTCTTTTAATGACGACGACGATGATGATAATCTTATCTTTGTAAGGATGACACTGAAATGTACTGACGGCGAGTTTTAATCTCAAACTCGCCAACCAGAATTGGTTCGCCACAGTTTGTCTTAGAACTGTTATATGTAATAGAGTTTGAATTATTCCATTAATTTTATTGTCTGGAAGTAACTGTTGATGTTTTGGTGCCTATTTTAGCACATAGAAATACATCCGAAATTAATTTTCAATAAGTTGGCCAATTTGTCTTACTTAAGGTATATCAGGAGCTAATTTTTTCCACCAATCTGACTAAACTTCCACCATTCTAACTATTTCAATTAAACTGCAACTAGCGCTTATTTTCTCACTTCCGTATTCTTTCCAGAAGTCTCATTTCGCCTCGACATTCGTCATTTCCAAATTTTTGGCATACTTTCCAGTCCGATTTTTGTCTAAAGCCGGACCCCAGGCTTCAGTAGGTCGTACCAGTGACATTATACGCTGAAATCATAAAATAAATCAAAATCTATCCAGTTGACAGTTGGACAACATTGTCATTTAGACATGTTAAACTACTGCTAAATGTTAACTCTTTTTAGGAAACAGAAATCTTAGTTTGACATGTGTACGATTGAAGACCTGTGACTCAATAACATGCCTTATAATTCACATACGTTATTTATGTACATTACATCAATGGAAACTAGGTAGGTAGGAACATTGTTTTGAAATAACAATTTTGGGTCATTCAATATTTTAACATGTGGAACATTACCATTGAAATGCATATTGAAAATTTATACTGATATATTTATATAGTATTTACACGTTTTGGAGCTTCGCCGTATGATAATCCCATGCCATATTTATAACTCATGATCGCAATGCGGAGGAAGGACCAATTTATTTAAGGAATTGTTACGCACCAAATACATTATCGGTCTCGTACAAGAGTAAAACATATTTGTGACGAGAGACGACCTACCTCAATGAATCCATCACCCTTGCCATTAACAAAATATTCAATAACCATTCCAATGGGAATCATAACAAGAGAAGCGGTAGCACATAACCAGCCAATGATTTGACCGATAGGAGGGTAAGTGTAGTGTCCATAGTACACGGGTACATAGTCCATATACGACATGATAATAATGAACTGTAAGACATAGAGGACGGTTAACCTGACACTAACATGGAGTTGGGTGGAAACATGTCGACGAGACAGTGAAAAGAATTAACTGTTGTTGTTGTTGTTGTTGTTGTTGTTGTTGTTGTTATTATTGTTGTTGTTGTTATTATTGCTGTTGTTGAAGTCAACATGTTTACTTAGCACATAAATACAGGAACAAATTTCAAATAGGAAGTTTTCAACAACGCATTAAAACAAAAGTTCAATTTGTAAATTCCGTCAAATCTGCATGTTTACTGTCATTAACGAGCTGCTATCGATGACAAACTGACAGCTTTAGTTCAATGTCATTGTTATAAGAAATATGATTTGGATATTGACAAGAAGAGAAGAGAAGGGAAGGGAGCAGAGTAGAGTAGAGTAGGCAGAGAAGGGTAGAAGTTTAAAAAATTTAAAATATTCAAATCTAGAGAAGCAATACTTAGCATAACGAGAAATGCTTGTCAGTAGACATACTCACCACTATTGATAATGGTGTAATACCTTGCCAGCAGACTCGCCATAAGATGCTAGGTCTTGATTTTAACATCATTTCAATGTCGGTGTAAAACTCATCAGCTCCTAGCAGACACAAAAATTCGATATTTAGCCTTCTTGGTAACTACAGTGTATGTTAATTCATAATTATAATAATATTACTCGTCATTCAGCAAATTCTGATAAAACAAATCAATATGTACAAATATACATATATGAATTAGATATGGTAACTACGTAGTTATTAGTATTGGTTGTGTAGTGTTATTGTTATGATGTTAATATGAGTTTGTCTTCACCCTTCTACCTCCACTATTTGTGGCCATATTTATGTTGGAAATATGCACAAGGCCGTGTATTTGCCATCATGTTGACGTTGATGGTAAACGAGACGATGGAAGTGCCACCAACTCAGCTACATGAGAACATACACGGTTGTGTATTTGCCACAATTTCTGCAATCACAGTATACGAGGTTGTATATTTTCCTAAAGTTTGAAGAGTTTGACTAATGACATGCATTATTTTTCAAGCAATTTAATTCACTCGAACAATACAAAAGATATCAACAAAAATTATCAACTCTAAACGTCACACAACATCTCATTATATAGTAATATAACCAATCACGCAGGCAAACACTTTATGCATGTGGCTTGACTTAACCTTTCTTCAATCGAAAGTTTGCGGCAGTATCCAAATATGGCAGCTTTCTCAAACATTATGTTTAGAAACGTACCATAGATCCAGGCAATGGCAAGACATTCAAAGAGTGCAACAATAAACAGGGAAATGACGCCAATATACCAGTCCATTATCGTGAATAGGTACATACCACCCTGTGGAAAAACGAAACAGGTGTGTTTTAATGAAAAGACTTGGGCAGCACAACTGCATAGATATTGCATGCCATAAGGTGGTTAAAACAGGACACGTATAGAAATTATCATTATAATACTTAACATCAGTGAATAACATGAAATGGAATACATGATGAATAATTAGTGTACTCTTTTAAAGTCGTATAACTTAAGTTTGATTTTAGTCAACAGTCACCTTGGATGAAATCAATAACTGATCAACTGAGATTAAATTGGGGAACATAGCATCTTAGGTACATTATATTTGGGATAGTTGAAGGCATTAATTGTTCAATATGTTTATTCATACCTGAGTAACCAATGGCAGACCTAGTACAAAACCGAAAATACAAAGTCCCAAGACAAACCATATCTTCCGTTTTCGAAGTAAAGCCGGAAACTTATCAATAAAGGCAGTGCTCACACATTCCATCATAGCAAACTGAAAGAAATGTCGTGACAGTATCATAATGTTTAGCTTATTCAATAACTTTGTCATCAAATGCACAAAATGATGTTTCAGGTTGTGTTTTCATTTCTTAGATACACCATCATGCAAAGACTCGATGTCCTGATCAGAGGACATCTACAACAGTTTGCTTGGCCAATAATATACGGTCACAATCTCGTCGGCAGTCTCCTATGGATTAACTGACAGATTTTCGTGGCCTGTGTTTGGTGTTGAGCAAAGAGGTGTACAGTTTAACAAACAATACGAACATGGCAGAAGATACAAATCGGGGTTATGAAAGGATGTCTAATCGTATTCATATCTTTAACCCTATCCTAAACTTAACTGAATACAATCCACCGGACAGGTTCCATGTACATTTTTGCATTTCACTTTTGACTCGTTCTATAATTATCAGGAAAGACAATCTGCTGTTGTTATGACGCTTTCCCACTTCACATTTTATTTTATCATTTAGTGTTGTAGATGGGTTTTAATAGTGTAAATTTTCTGTCATCATAAGCGTACTGGACATTAGATTTCCCACAAAGAGAATAAATCATGATATTCACACAAAAGGAATATACCAAGTTTTGACATTTGTAAAAAGCCAAATCTTACCTGACTATCAAGTCCTAGTGTAAACAACATAAAGAAGAAAAGAATAGACCACAATGGAGCTAATGGTATGCGAGCCAAGGCCTCAGGGTAGGCTACGAATGTCAATCCAGTTCCTGCAGAAAAAGATAAGTTCATTACCAAAGAAATGGAAGACACGGTTATCATTTAAAATACACGTCTCGGTCATTATGAAAATTTACATACACTATGGTAAAGTTAGTGCCTTTGAATTTTCTACAAGAAATAAAACCTGTCATGAAGCGATGATCATACCGTTATAATGTATCAATATAATTGTGGATGTATATTTTGTGTATGATAATGTCATGTCACAGTTAGTCGTCAGGGCTAGTCAGTTTCTTGACCATGAATTGTCACCATGTGTGCCTCAGTTTCGCGACCACGAATTGTCGCCATGTGTCCCTCAGTTTCGCGACCATGAATTGTCATTATGTCCGTCTCAGCTTTCAGAACATGAAATGTCACCATGTTTGGTTCAATTTCCCAATCTTGATTTGTACCATGTAGGCGCAGTTTGCAAGTAAACTGTCAGTATGTATGTCTCAGTTTTCTGACCCTCACTGGTCACCATGTTCGTTTCAGGGTTTTGATCCCTAATCGTCATCATGTCTGTTTCAGTTTTCTGATACTAAATTGTCGCGGTGTTTGTCTCAGTTTGATATGTCACCATATCTTCTCTATATCCAGGTATCACTAAATTGTCAACTTGTCTGTCTCGGTCTTTGTGACAATGAATTGTCATTATATATGTCTAAACTTCCAGATCTAGAATTATCCCCTCATGGTCTGTCTCGATCTTCACGTGTTACAATGTATGTCTCGGTTTTCCGGCCCTATGTTGCCAATACGTTCTTTAGTTTTAGTGGTCGTTTGTCATTGCAGCAATTTATTAAGCACAGTTAGTACAACTCTAGCATAGATCAATTCAACTATGCAATTAGATGCATCATCACCTAGCTCTTTGTAAGAGACCATTGGTAGTTCAAACATAATCTTCTGTAAAGAACTGATAACCGATATAATATTCTGTTATTAATTGGTAACCGATGTGTTGTGTTTTGGGGAATATTTTTTGTTGTGACATCATCCGATTTCCCGATGCAGTCTTAGCTGTAGATGTAGTATGTACAATATGAACTTTTGGTTATATAATTTCGTCCACTTGGATACATTCAAAATACAATTCGTGAACCAGAAACCTTTAATTACAAGTCTTACCTGAGCTAACTACCTCCTCAATTGGTTTATCGAGATTCTGTGACATAAACCCAACTATAGAAAAGATCGCAAAGCCACCTAAAATGCTTGTTCCAGAGTTTACAAGGGGTACAACTATCGAGTCTCTAGGAATGATTCAAAAAGGAAGACATTTTAGTACACTTAATTTTAAAAAAGTCCGTGTCTGAAAGTCAGAGGAAACAATCCTAACTGGGAGATAAAGACGAAGTATTGTCACTGACTACTATTTGTCGAGTCGTGTGGTCAGATCACCCGCTAAAATGACCAACGGATTTATAAGATGGACAACATGTTGACTGCAGACAATAAGGAGGCTGGGTTATATGTCACTAGCGACTTATCCCTGAATCAAATTTATTAAAAATGAGTTCTTCTATCTTAAAGCTTATACGATATTTACATCGAGGAAACGTTTTGACTCTTGAACACGTGTGTATATATGTTTGTACGTTTATATCTATAACGTTGCGTTCGATCACACTATTTGGTTGATAGCATTGAGATTTTAATTCTTAAATCTAGGTCACAAAAAACGTTCAGCAATCTCTAGATACTTACACTAACACATTGTGATGGAACCGGTTATAGCTGGCCATTGTAAGGATTCCACCCCAGGCTGGACCTAATGAATAAAATATTTGGGCAAAAGCGTCTCCCCAAACCTGAAAATATATTTTGGGGAATAATATACAAAATCACTGACGTGACCTGACGTCATTTGCAAAATTGTTTCATTCGCAGCTGGATGAATTTGTTTAGCTTTATGTGAAGAAAATATATAATGGTAGGAAGAAGAAGAATATGTCTGTTTGTAAATTATGGCTCGAAAGGTAACCCTAAAAGTTAACTTAAGATAATGTTCTATTAATATCAAGATTTGATTTACGTAAAAGTTACTTCGACAGCAAGCTTACCTTGGGTTCAAGTAACAACTCCCATTTTGGTACCAGGAAGAACTTGAGTCCGTTCGATGCCCCGGGAAGGGTTGCACCACGAACAAGCAAAACCAAGAGTATCACATACGGAAATGTAGCCGTAAAATAGACTACCTAAATAAAGGAAAATGTAGTCGTAAATAAAGTATACTATCTAAATATAGGAAAATGTAGCCATGAAGTATACTTACCTAAATAAAGTAAATGTTCGTAGCTTTAAAATACACGACAAAATAAGGGAAGTAAATGTCCGTAGCTATGAAGTAAATGACCAAATAAGGAATGTAGTCATGAAGTTAGACTGTAATGACGTCATAGGTCCGAGCTTATCAGCCTGATTGGGAAAAGGGTGATTAGACCGCGCCCACGACGGCTGATCTGTTCGTCTACTACCATGAAGTGCACTACCAAATAAGGGAAATGTAGCCGTGACGTGTACTACCAAATAAGGGAAATGTAGCCGTGATGTGTACTACCAAATAAGGGAAATGTAGCCGTGACGTGTACTACCAAATAAGGGAAATGTAGCCGAGTAGACGTAGCCGAGTAGACAAATACACACTATACCTATTAAAGCAAACATATATGGATGCATATACCATCGTTTTATGCTACAATAACTGGAGTGGTATTATTTGCTTAAAAAACAACGGATAATGTACGTGGTGTGTAAATTGTGACTCCCATTCTAATATATGAAACTAATAATCATCGACAGTCCTCAAACCAACTTTAACAATCTCATGAAAAAAGTTATTTTGTGTTAGATGGTATTAGATACTTACTTTACCAGACGACTTTATACCCTTTACAACACAAAAGAAAACAACAGTCCATGCAAATAGGAGACAGAGAGCTAACCTCCATTGGATAGCCCCAAAGGACTCAATACCATCACTTATATTCAATACATAGCGACTGCAAAAGAGAATACATGTTAGGGTTAGGGACATATGACTGTGAACTCGAAGCGAATGTCAACATCATTTTACAGCGATTTTATCATCTGTAAAGACGTCCAGTTTCCTGTCCAGCTGCCTCATTAACTTTAAAAATCGTCCAGACAGCCATGACCGCGGTGGGACGACATCTTGATATTCGACCCTTCCCTAGCTAAATGTTTCACCAACTGTGTTACCTTGAATTGAGTATGGCTGTCAAATTGATTTAATTCCACTGTCTTCAGAGAAGATTCATCAACTCAGCTATTTGGGGGGGGGGGAATAACGAACCCAGTCCGTAGCTCTTCGGACCATATTTTCAGTGGTGTATACAAGTCGCATACAGCATTTGCCTTTGTTATACATAGATGAGTGTTTCATACAATGTAGAATCAGAATTTGAAATACTGCAACTCCACTTGCATTCAAGACTACGTGAAACGTAGTTAGTACTTACGACCAGTATTCTTCAGCCGGACTTGTCCTTGTATTTATTGTCAGATTTAGACCCTGTGTCATGCTTTGATTGTACCATGTACCGTTAACCACTGTATCGTTGTAGTTTACACTACATGATTCGGTATTCCATACATTATTACAATCTGCCCACGGCACAGATGTTCCAAATGAGGCAAAGAGGTAGAAAGCTGTGTATGCGATA
>NC_135563.1:20082150-20122150 GCF_964340395.1 Glandiceps talaboti | reverse complement strand
TTGAAAAGTGACTGTCGTTATCGTTTGAACTGTAAAATGTTATCCTGACATTTGAAACGGTATATTGACAAAGTGGAAAATCTTGTCAATGACGATAAATAAAATTTATACTGGGCAGAAATTGTTACGGTTATCATGGCATGTGCATTTTTTTGCCTTGAGAGCCATCATTATTCTAGTACCTTCAACAAATTGAGTAAGCCCCCCCCCCCCGCTTAGCTCACATAATTTGAGAAACACCCCCCCCCCCCATTTCAGCACACAGATCTTTCGTGTTACTCCCTCCCCCAAAACTCATTTCATATTTGCCAATATACTAGTCCAGCGACCATTACCTGACATTCACGATCATGCTGTCATGAGTCGGTCAATACTTCATACAGTATTCAAATCACATACTAGTGCCATACACCATGGTTCGGGTAATGTATCAGATTTTGACTATTACGTCATTCAATACTCGGTCAGATTGTGTTATACAGTGGGCTATAAAAGTGATGTGAGTTTTATAGAAAATGTACATTGGGAAATAATAACATCATCCGTTTACATGTAAGTGCCAATCGGAAAGGCCATTGACGTGTACATTATAGAGTAATACACTTCTGAACGTCTCCATTCCTGACCTTGAAAAAAGTAAATATTACTCTACAAGCTCAGACCACAAAATGCGGCCTGAGGTATAAGTAAAACATGATAGATTACACTAACTTACCTTTGCCTGATGCTTCTCTATTTCATAACTTTTCGTCATTGTTTACTCTCTCACATCAAATCTTCCAATCTGGTGAGATTCTTGTTCTTATTATAATTATTCCTGTATATCTTAATAGTAGCACAGTATTTTGCCTTGCTTTGAACGGATGAAAAGGTAGCTGGACGCGGAGAACTACTCGGAGAACTCTAACTCTCTAAATACTAGTAGGTCAATATGTGAAAATAAAGCACCCACAAGTTTATCTGGTATATGCGTCACTCCGTGGATACTCTTTGTTGTAAGTTTTTCTTGCTTGTCCCTTTTTGTAACAGTTAAAGTCATGCTTATATTGAAAAAAATGTCAATGAAACTTCATAAATCAATGATAAGAAAATTGAAAAAGAAAATAAATGGATCAAAAGTGAAAGATGTCAAGATAGAAATAATATATTGCATGTCAAATAATGACTTAGTCAACATTTTGACAAACAGTCACTGTTAAAAACATACATTTTAAAATGTAAGTATAAATCAATACCCTCTATGCCCTCCTTTTTAGCTTGTCTTACAAGTTCTGCAACTTTCCTTAATTGTTTTAGTGTATACAAAATGTATTCTATTTTCATAAAAATGGCAACTAAATTATAAATGTCATTCAAATAACAGACTTCAATGCCATGACTCGCAAAGTTTAATAATTCATATTTATTTCTTTTCATAATATACGTTTGAGTGTACACGTCAGAGCGATAACTAGACAGAAATAAATGAAATACTAGTGTGGTGTCTATCTTACTCTGGTCCCCTGGGGGAAAAAACTTGAGCTGTCATATACACATCCTATGACTACTTTGTTCGATCCTGCAACCAGGGTAGGGTATACAGCCATTTACAAGTGTTAGAGGTCGGGTCGAAGGTCAACCTTGCAAAACTCGGACAACCAACACTGTGTTTGTTTTCTTCGGCAATGACAGGTGACTCGATGATTACGGGCAAATAAATCACATGGGAATGTTATTCACTCTATTGAACATGCAACTGTGATATTTTTCCCCAAATAACCAAGATACATTCACTAAAAACTGTTTTTTTGGGTGCGGAACAAAAAAAAAATATGATTTGATCAAGTGTACAGATACAAAAATACGTTTATCTACAAGTGATGTGATACTGTTCATGGTGTACGATATGATGAGTAAGTTATTTTACCTAACAAAACATTTTCAAAACGTTCCAGTTGCATCTAGTGCAGCTTTAATACAAACATGAGGTTGATGATATTCATATATAGAATTGAATGACAAAGAAGCATAACACAAGACTATTGGACAGGGTACATGATTAATATGCATACGTAAATGGGAATTCGGAAATTGGGAATTGTGTTAATACGCGCATGTTCACATTACACGAGAGTACCAACGCAAACCCGTCGTCGTTGGCGGCGCTTCTTTAATCTCTAACGGTGTGGTGAATCGCAGCTAATGACGATTTTATTGCAGTGTGTTACATTAAGATGGAAAAAAAGTACAGCTATCTGTCAAAGTACTAGTATATTTCAAAATAATTACTTCAGTGTCAAATGGGCTTACTTTATTAATCTACAAAGTGTCGAGAATATACTACAGGGAATGAAATTAAATATAAAATAAAGTAATATATCATTCTTCTCATTTCACACCCTGCATAAAGTACAATGCGGTGTCATGGATACTCAGGCTGATATGTACTCATAAAATACCAATTATAAAAAGGTAGCGGCAGTTCACAGAAACCTGGATAGCAGGATATTGATATACATTACACGGACAGTAACTTTAGTTGCGCTTAACTGCTACACTGAAGAAAGGACACATTCATGTCCGTTTGTTTTCTACAGATAGACAATATGATACTAATCACAGAAAAGGGTACAATGTGTAATGTGTGAATGAATTAAAAATGAAGGGGAGAAATATAGTATGTGTTAACTTTAAATTGTCAAATTCTAACAAAATTAAAATCTATGTCGGGTGATTAAAAACAAAATGTCTTATAATGACAATGTCAGAATCTACTGATATGCACAAAATTACACGTCGTTTTGTTTTTCTTGTTCAATTTCGCACATAGACAGTGTATGTAAATTTAATAAACATAAATGACTATATATGGTCATGCTATCAACGTACACAAAGTTTTAAATAAGGAATATATATATATGACTGCACAATTTGTCATTGTTTTGATTACGTTGCCTGACTTTTATTTTCAAGTGCTTTTACTACTTTTTTAGATTATAAAGCCGAAAATCTGCAGTTCTTTTGGCGGTCTTCATTCTCTTGACTCTTCTTTGCTTTCCGGTGATGAATCATTTGGCATTAGAAAACGAGAAGACGTGTAACCTTAGACAGATAAACCAAGTAGTTGGAAACACCTATTATATTTTGTTGACAAGACGTTAAATTTTGTCAAGTTTATTTTTATGATGCAATCATTTACGTACACATTATTATAATATGCATAACATGATACACGAGATTCATTGGTTAACAAATTATGACATATTTTGAAACGTATCCCTTATGCTGGACCTGTAATATGGGTTTATGTGTCAACTTCTACAACATCCCTTGCAATTTACTGATTCAACGTTTTCGTGGTATGTTTTACAGTAAATGTATGAACATACTATCATAAACCCCGGCCGAGGTTTCACCTCGATTGTAACAGCGCCATCACACATGTATTAGCTTGACTTTTATTTTCATCTTGCACCTCTCTAGGCAAATAATAAGTCTTAAACAAGAATAATATATAACATAGGAAATTGAACAAAAATGTGTCAGTTTTAGACAACAAATATGAATCATTACTCATTGAAGTCCAACATTGTACGTACTAATAAGAGTATACAAAAGGGAAACATATAATTTACCATAGTGATACTTGTTGGAGAATACCGACTGTTTCCGAATTTTTTTCGATTATTCAGTTCAAGTTCACGTCACATATAGAACGTGGCATGTAATATGTGATGTTACCAATTAGGAAACCATACTGGGTTTGATGTAAGATTTGTTCAACATTGTTGGCAGTGGTCTGGGTTTTCCTTGTTTCGGATTCTAATAATAACTCATCTCATGTTAATCGTTGTGCAAATATTATATAAACATTTCCTTTCAGTTCAAGATTGATTGATTTTGTCCACATTCTAAAATATTTCGATAATTTTCTTCAAAATGGGTTCATTCATTTTACGTGAAATTGACAAAAATATATGTCGGTAAACATAAAGAATAACAGTTAAGAGTTAAAACAGTTTCCCTTTCTATCCAGGGCTCCGATATTGTTCTAAAATGAATAAAATGAGAGTGAAAATTTAATATAAAATACAAGCATGAAAAAGAAAACAGAAATAATAATAGAGACGAATGGTTAGAAAACCGAACGGCGGTTGAATAGGAGTGGTGAACTCCAAACATAGAGAAATGTGAAACAGGGAGAAATACAATGCATGGTTTCTGAATTTACTTTATAAAACGATGCAAGCCTACACTATTTCGTAGGGAAATGTGGACTCCCTAACTTGGTAATAAATACACGAATACCGACCTAGCACTGAGATAGGAGTACTCAGTTAAGTCCTTCAATTCAGACACCAAGTTGAACGTGAATTGTACTGTACAATAATACTCCTCTTTGCATATGTTGCAGCAAGTTTTACTCGGGTAGAAAGTAAGGTTAGTGACTTCTGTTTTTCACTAAACAAGCATTACTTTGCTTCTGTGTGCTGACATGTACAGATAATAAGATTATCGAGTAAGCGTTATTTAGACCTAAGACGAGTCTAGTAGTACTAGTAGTACTACTACCCCGGTGTCATTAGCCGGTCCTCACTGGAGAGATTACTGCCACCATCGTTGTAAACCACACTTTCTTTTACGGCACCGTCAAGAGCGAAAAAATAACAGCTTTTGGTTTGTGAGAATGTAGAAAATATAGTGGTCTGAGTTTAGACATATGTGGACCACTCTCTGACCTCTATTATATTAGTATGAATATCCAGGTCACTGCATCGTCAGAGCTTGGAGGAATTATACTCCAAGGTCAGAGTCTGAAGAGAACCTTTCACATTCATTCAACAGCTACTGAGTATTGTTCGAAATTATCTGCAAGATATCTTATTAAAGTGAAGCAAACAAAACTCTCCAAAGTGTTTGATATTCAGGTTTCTCATATAAACGATGGAGGTACCCTCCTACACAGACGCAACACACTTTGTTAGACAAAGAGCATAAGAGCGTCCGTTGGTAAATGTTATGTAACTTTAGAATAAACTCAAACCACTATTGTGGGAATAATTGATCACTTGACAAAAGCTTACATGTAATTGTATATCAAGGAATTTGTTTTATGCACCCAATGGGTCACTACATGTTTATTAGGTTTCTCGAACACGAAAAATCTACTATGGGAAAATTTATGATTTCTGTTTTTCACTGTTTCAGTCACGGTTAAAAATCCTGAGAAGTTAACGTATTAAATATGATTGTCCGTCATTCTGAAGATGTTCTGATAACCACACTTCCTAGTAATACAGAATTACAAGGGAAAGAACTGGTAGCTGATGGTGATGGAATGGGTCACACAGCCTATGAGATTTCCATAGATGCCAAGACTATGGTGAATTTGAAATCTCCAGAGAACCCAAAACTGAATCACATGTATTATTGTATTTCTGGTTCTGGAAGTATCAAGACTTGCAATAGTCAAACGTATGCTATGAAACCTGATCAATTTATAGCAATGTCTTCTGGTGTATCTGCTCAACTATCAGCTGAGACACGCATGAGAGTGTACATCGTCTACTGTGAAGATTCTGACCCCTCAAATGATCGTATCGTGTCTCGGTCCTTGAATGATGTCATTGGTACTGAACGAGATATCGACTGGAAGCGCGGTTACAGTCGACGTCTACTATTAAAGAAAGATGGATTCCCCGTGACGCTTACCAACACTTTTGTCCATGGTGGACAAATGTCAAAGCTTGGATACATGAATCATATGGAATCTGCCTACTACATCAGTGGGAAAACTACGTACAAGTGGAAAGAAGGTGAGGAATCGGTACAAACCCGTATTGGTCTTGACAGTGGCACTATCTACAACATGAATGAGCATGACAAACATATATTGGTAGCTGAAGAAGACTCTGTGGTACTCTGTGTCTTTTATCCAGCCTTGAGCGGTACAGAAAACCATAATCATGATGGGGGTTATTCAAGTTATGACACTTGAAGTGCACGACGCATTGAGACATTGGTGTGAAGCATAGGAATTCTTCACTTAATCACCCAACCAACCAACCAACCAACCAATCAACCAGTTCATTAAAAAGCTTTAGCCTCTATGTCCAAGGTCAAATGACCAAAAATGTCCAACTTAAGTGTTCATGTACACCTCTTACATGCATGGACCGGTTTCAATCAAATCTGACACAACTGTGAGATAGTCCAATATCACTGTATTTTGTGATCTTCAGTTCAACCAAATGAAGGCCACGTCGTCATATAGTTCATATTATGAATTAGTAAGTAAGAACGTTGATGACATGTCTTGGACGAAAACTTGTTGTAATTTGTAACTTAGAATTTAAGCAAACGTGGTAGATATTTAGATGATCTATCGTAAAGTATCTTTTGATAAAATAGTTTCAGATTTGATCGAGAGAAGGTGACTCCTTGACACTTCAATGCATTTTAATATAATTAGTTTGCCCTTACTCCTGGACATTAATTTCTTGTAATTAGCCCTGACGCAGTCCATTCGTCAGTGTTACTGACAAGTCATAATATGTGATGTCCTGTTTGTACGTTAACACCCAGGGACAGAAGGGTGTAAATAGTTTTCCCACGAAAAGTCACTATAATAATCTTTCATCCCTTTCGAACCATCAGAATTTTCAAGCCCCTTTCTCCCTTCGCACCATTCCTTTCGTCCCCCCCCCCCAATTTTCTCCTCAGCCCCCCCCCCCCCTTCTGACCTGCTTGTTCCTTAACTATACCATGCAAGAAACCAGGGGTCACGGCCTGGCAAACATTTATTTTGTCGCGTCCTTCGGATTGTGCTTCAAAGGGTTATCACGTGTCAGCTGCACAGTTCAAAGATTATAGCACTCCCCTATTTTGCAGCAGGCAGACGGTGAAGTAAGGTTGGTCATGCTCCTTCTTTGCCGCTTTACCATGCATTGCCTTGCTATGTTTCTATACAGTGACGCATTTAGTAGTTTTATAAGTATATAAGAAGTTATATTACTATAGAGGATGACACTTTATAGGCGTAGTGTAATCTGACATCACCATACGGTGCAAATCTTGAAATGTGTCGGCATGTCGTCCGCTTATCATACACCTGTGCGCTGTTAAATACAGTAACTGCGTTATACACGTCCTAATTCAGGATATATTATCTTCAGATGTGAATTTGTTTACTATAGTAAATTAGATCTATGTAGGAATTGCTCTCTCCTTATTGTGTATCAGCAACCGGGACAATTATTTTACGTATCTCCAAACACTCAGCCACAAATGTTAGGGGGAGGAGGGAGGGGGGTATATACCTTATGCTGGAATGGTGAATCGTTTAAATAATATTTTAGTGTGTGAATGGTGAACGCATCTTCTTTAAATGCGTGAATGGTGAATTGGTGAATATTGCGTTATTGGTGAATGATCATTATTTTCGAACTTGAATGGCGAATGCTTGTAAATTAAGTCCGTGAATCATCAATGACATAATTTTAGATGAATGAAAATTGTGAATTTTAACCTCGATTAGACGCTAGTAGCGACTTCTGACCCAGTTCACTTTGAATGACATGTGTGCTCTGATGTCACTACTGCCTCTGATCTACTTCAACCTTTAATTACGGAATTTTCTATTGGTTCACGCGAATGGCCTTGAGAAATCACATATTTATCGTCCAACCAGGTATCAGTTAACAAAATGACATAATACACCAAGTTGTGTATGAGGGGGAGACGGTACACTGATCTTTACTGTAATGATGGCGTTTAACTTTAGTTTAAAACCACATTTCAATTCAACCATATATAGAGAATAGGTTTTGAAATGCAGCTGTCTTGTAAAGCTTGGGTATTATTATTGTCTGAAAGGGTCCGAATGAGCTTTAAAAATTGGAGTTAAGCGTAAGACAACCTCCAGAGCTCTTATCATCCCATCAACAATGAGAAGTGGAAATCTCCCTATCTCAAGCTCTCCCCCCCCCCCCGATATTTTACTGTCAAGATGCTATTAAACGTTCTTTTTAATATTTCAGCCCTATGTAGTAGCTAACTACATGTTGATGTTGTCTTGTAAAGATTGGAAATTGTGGTAATTACTGCCCCAAAAGGTCTGAATAGCCTAAAAAGGCGTTGAGAGTCAATAAACCTCCACAGCTTCTAGGGAGCGACTCCTAGGACCCATGTCATATGAGAGGTGTACATATTACCATCTCGAGCCCCCCCCCCTATTACTGTGAAGATGCTATTAAACATTGTTTTGAATATTTCAACCCTGTCGTCGCTAATTACATGATGGTGCTGTCTTATAAAGCAGTCCACTCTGAGTCACGATATCGGGGAGGGGGGGTAGTCATCATATTTAGGAATACGTGATAGCCTGCTTTCAGTTTTACAGGCGGAGTCAGTGTATTTTCGTTGGCTCGATTGAGAAATCAGATACCAGAGAAACTGACCGGTCCCTAACTAATGTTAACTCATATGTGTGCGCGTATCTGGTCTACATTCCAACCCATACACTGACAAAATTGTATGTTTGATATTGGTGAAGTTACACAAGATTTACTGGTGAATAGTGAACGTGAATTGATATCTTGAGATTCTGGTAAATAGTGAATTAGAGCTTTTACTTCCTGGTGAATAGTGATCTAAGAGGGGTATATACCCCCCCCCCCCCACACACACACACACACCCATGTTATGATCAGATATTTTGTAGTATTTCAGTTTATATTGACTTTTATTGGTATTCAACGTTTTGGGATAGTTCAGTAGTTTCCCCAAATATAATTAAAATACTTGCTATAGAACATTGCTCACTGTAACACTTTCATAATTGTTCAATTTCTCAATTAATTTGGACCTAAAATTGCTAGCAGTATATCATATTTCATAGGTATATCATAGGTAACAATTTGAAAGTGTATAGCTGCCCTGTAGTATCTACATGTATGTCGACATGTTATGATTCACTAGCGTCATCCCTCTGCAGATAACAAATAGTTGCATTGTTTGATGTGTACTCTGCTCTGTTTTGGCTGAAAAAAATGTCATGAATTCGTAATTACTGTGTTTGGGTTCAGACATGACACTACTTATACATGTCGCCAAAAACCTAGTTACAGAAATGAATATAGGTCACATGGGTGTCTAGTCTATCAGCTAGCCCTCGGATGTTCTTCCGATAAAATACGATACACAGCCGAACAACGCTATCGAGGATGGAACATGTTCGGGCAGGCCCTCACATGCGAACTTCGTTCGCTTATACTTATAGCATCGAAAGAAAGCCCGAACGTCTAGCAGCAAGACTAATGGGTGTCAAGACAATAGGTACACTAATATCGTGTGAGCCATATTCATTTCTCTAACTAGGTGTTTGATGACATGTATAAGCAGAGTCATGTCTGAACCCAAACACAGTAAATACGAATTCATGACAAAAACATCAAATAAGGCTTATACGTTACTTGTCCTTGAAATATAGCATGCTTGAAACGATAGCAATTAATTCTGAATTCTCTAGAACCCAGACAATAAACACAACCATGCCTTTGAAAGCTTGGCATTCATGATTATATAAACTTAAGGCCGTTTTCACTACACATTCTGTGGCCTCGGTGATCGGGTAAATTATCATATCTCCATTCACACAGAATTTATACGTCGCTCAAAGGCGTGAGCTTAAGTGGTGACATTTTCAAGGACAAAGATCTGCATTTTATTGGCGGGCAAAGTGAAGCAATCTAAAATCCACCGATCGGTTTTATCTCGTGTAAAGCTTGTTACAACATCAGGAAATTATTAAAGTGGCATAATGTTGCAGATGATGACTTTCAGTAGCTTATCAATATGATTGTTTACAAAACACATCAATCACTCAAGGAGGAGTTATATCATACTTTTTATAACCATGAATTTTAACTATACCTGGGAAAGTTTTGAAACTAATAAATTCTTTCCTAAACATTCATGGTATCATATTTTTCTTCATGGCATGTTTTTTATTTGTCACTTTAGTTCCGACGGTGTTCCTGTCGACTACACTAAAGAAGACCTAACCATGATTGTCCGTCATTCACAAGATGTCGAAATAACAATTCTCCCTAATACAGAGTTACAAGGGAAAGAGCTGATAGCTGATAGTGATAGAATGAGTCACTCAGCTTATGAGATTTCCATAGATGCCAAAACTATGGTGAATTTGAAATCTCCAGAGAACCCAAAACTGAATCACATATACTATTGTATTACTGGTTCTGGAAGTATCAAGACTTGCAATAGTCAAACGTATGCGATGAAACCTGACCAATTTATAGCACTGTCTTCTGGTGTATCTGCTCAACTATCAGCGGAGACACGCATGAGAGTGTACATCGTCTACTGTGAAGATTCTGACCCCTCAAATGATCGTATCGTGTCTCGGTCCTTGAATGATGTCATTGGTACCGAACGAGATATCGACTGGGGGCATGGATACAGTCGACGTCTACTATTAAAGAAAGATGGATTCCCCGTGACTTTTACCAACACTTTTGTCCATGGTGGACAAATCTCAAAGCTTGGATACATGAATCATATGGAATCAGCCTACTACATCAGTGGGAAAACTACGTACAAGTGGAAAGAAGGTGAGGAATCGGTACAAACCCGTATTGGTCTTGACAGTGGCACTATCTACAACATGAATGAGCATGACAAACATATCGTGGTAGCTGAAGAAGACTCTGTGGTACTCTGTGTCTTTTATCCAGCCTTGAAAGGTACAGAAAACCATAACCATGATGGGGGGTATTCCAGTTATGATGCTTGAAGTGCACGACGTATTGAGATATTGGTGTGAAGCATAGGAATTCTTCAGTTAATCATGCAACCAACCAACCAACCAACCAATCATTCATTTAATCATGCATTATATCAATCAATCATTATATCGAGCTATCAACCATTTAATCAAACAGTCAGTCAGTCAGTCAGTCAGCCAGTCAGTCAGTCAGTCAGTCAGTCAGTCAGTCAGTCAATCAGTCAGTCAGTCAGTCAGTCAGTCAGTCAGTCAAACATTTAATCAATCAATCAATCACCTCAATCAATCATCTAGCAGGACATCAAAACAAGTTACTTCTCAACTAGTTACCTAAAAAGCTTTAGCCTCTATGTTCACGTTCAAATGACCAACATTGGTCAACTTGAATGTTTATGTACACCTCTTACATGCATGGACCGGTTTCAGTCAAATCTGACACAACTGTGAGATAGTGAAGTCCAATATCCACATCACTTTATTTTGTGATCTCCACGATAGTTCACCAAATGGCGGCCATGTCATTATATAGTTCAGATTATGAATTACTGAGTAAGAACGTTGAGGACAATGTCTTTTGACGAAAACTTGTTGTAATTTGTAACTATCTTAAAGTATCTTTTGATGAAATAGTTTCAAATTTGATCGAGAGAAGGTGAATTTCCGTGACACTTCAATACACTTGGTCTTGGAATTGTATTATTTTGCCCTTACCCCTGGACATTAATTTCCTGTAATTAGCAGTCGCAGTGTCCTGACACAGTCCGTTCATCAATATTACTTACAACTCATAGTATGTGATGTCCTGAGTTTATACATTAACACCCAGGGTCAGAGGGGTGCAAATAGTTTTTCCGAGAAAGGCCACTATACTAATCTTTAATCCGGCGCTGAACTGTCTGTGAAAGGCATGGTACGTAGGCCATACTCCCTCTGTGGATTTGATCAGACCGAGGATTTCCCAGGGGGAGGGGTCGAGCTACATTATCTATTTGTACCGATCTTACTAGTGTGTGAACTAAACTGACAGCAAAACAAAACAAAAAAAGTGTAGAAATAAAGAAAGGTTAACATTCATTTCTCTGTTTTATGAATGAATCACCGATTACAGATGTAAACAATCAAGTACAACAAAATAACGTTGCGACGACTCCTCGTTCAGTTTTAGCATATATCTCATTATAGATTCATGGTTTTCTGAACCCTGCAAATTTCTGACATCTGTCCTTACTCGAATGATATGGATATTTACACATGTGTACTTGTTATAACTTAAATGTACAGTGACAGAAACCGTCCAAGTATAATGTGCAGTAAGGGAACGAGCCGAATTTACAGGGGGGGGGGGCAGGGAAGAAAGTTTCGCAGTCCATTCGCGGCGATCTCAAAATAATTAATCCACCACCCCCGAATTGAACCGAAGGACTTTCGTAACCCCCCCCCCCCCTCCTCGGCTATATATTTTTGTATATATGCAATTAGATGGGAACACTCCCTCCCGGTCCCTTGTCTTGAAAATGTACAATTGTATGGTACACTACAGGTTAAAATAACAGTGGCAATCGATTTCGGCTTCAATACATATTAAGAGGTTTCTTTACAAATAGATGTGGGCTTTGCAAGGAGAGATTTCACATTTGTTTTTTATCTATACTTTGAGATACTTAGCCAGCATGAATTTCCATTTCAATCTTGATTTGAGGGAGAAACAGCATCACCATGATCGCTAGAGAGAGGGTGTGGGAGGGGTGTCCGATGAAGCCGCAAGAACTTTTACAAATGTACTTGGTAGACGACTGCTCCTGGGGTTTGTTGGTTCAAATCATGAGCAAAATATTACGTGCCCCCCCCCCTTACCGTCAGAATTTTCAAGCCCCTCCCCCTTTTGCACCCCATTACTTTCGTGCTCTGCTCCCTCCCCATTTTCTCCTTATCCCCCCCCCCCGAATCCAGACTGTTCGTTACCTAACTATACCATGCAAGAAACCAAGGGTCAAGGCCTGGCAGACATTTCTATTGTTGCGGCCTTCGGATTGTGCTTCAAAGGGTGATCACGTGTCAGCTGCACAGTTCAAAGAGTATAGCACTCCCCTATTTTGCAGCAGGCAGACGGTGAAGTAAGGTTGGTCATGCTCCTTCTTTGCCCCTTTACCACGTATTGCCTTGCTATGTTTCTATATAGTGACGTATTTAGTAGTTTATAAGAAGTTGTATTACTATAGATGATGACAGTTTATAGGTGTAGTGTAATCTACCATCACCATAAGGTGCAAAGATTGAATGTGTGGGCATGTCGTCCGCTTATCATTATCATACACCTTTGTGATGTTAAATACAGTAAATGCGTTATATATACGTCCTAATTCAGGATATATTATCTTCAGATGTGAATTTGTTTACTATAGTAAATTAGATCTATGTAGGAATTGCTCTCTCCTTATTGTGTATTAGCAACCGGGTCACTCATATTACGTACCTCCAAACACTCAGCCACAAATGTTAGGGGGAGGGAGGGTATATACCTTATGCTGGAATGGTGAATCGTTTATATTTTAATGTGTGAATGGTGAACGCATCTTCTTTAAATGCGTGAATGGTGAATTGGTGAATATTGCGTTATTGGTGAATGATCATTATTTTCGAACGTGAATGGTGAATGCTTATATTAATTTAAGCCCGTGAATCGTCAATGACATAAATTTAGATGAATGAAAATTGTGAATTTAACCTCGATTAGTCGCTAGTAGCGACTTCTGACCCAGTTCACTTTGAATGACATGTGTGCTCTGATGTTTACTGCCTCTGATCTACTTCAACCTTTAAATACGGAATTTTCTATTGGTGCGCACGAATGGCCTTGAGAAATCACATATATATCGTCCAACCAGGTATCAGTTAACAAAATGACGTAAGACACCAAGTTGTGTATGAGGGGGGAGATGGTACACTGATCTTTACTGTAATGATGGCGTTTAACTTTAGTGTAAAACTACATTTCAATTCAACCATATATAGAGAATAGGTTTTGAAATGGAGCTGTCCTGTAAAGCTTGGGAATTATTGTCTGAAAGGGTCCGAATGAGCTTTAAAATTTGGTTTTAAGCGTAAGACAACCTCCAGAGCTCTTATCATCCCACCAACAATGAGAAGTGGAAATCTCCCTATCCCAAGCTCTTCCCCCCCCCCCCCGATATTTTACTGTCAACATGCTATTAAACGTTCTTTTTAATATTTCAGCCCAATGTAGTTGCTAACTACATGTTGATGTTGTCTTGTAAAGATTGGAAATTGTGGTAATTACTGCCCCAAAAGGTCTGAATAGCCTAACCTCCTCAGCTTCTAGGGAGTGACTCCTAGGGCCCATGGCATATGAGAGGTGTGCATATTCCCATCTCGAGCCCCCCCCCCCACCTATTACTGTCAAGATGCTATTGAACATTGCTTTGAAAATTTCAACCCTATTGTGTCGCTAATTACATGATGGTGCTGTCTTATAAAGCAGTCCACTCCTAGTCACGATATCGGGGAGGGGGTCATCATATTTAGGGAATACGTGATGGGGTCAGCCTGCTTTCAGTTTTACAGGCGGAGTCAGTGACTTTTCGAGGGCTCGATTGAAAAATCAGATACCCCTCCCATGGCCAGAGAAACTGATCGGTCCCAAACTAATGTTAACTCATATGTGTGCACGTATCTGGTCTACATTCCAACCCATACACTGACAAAATTGTATGTTTGATATTGGTGAAGTTACACAAGATTTACTGGTAAATAGTGAACGTGATTTGATATTTTGAGATTCTGGTAAATAGTGAATTAGAGCTTTTACTTCCTAGTGAATAGTGATCTAGGAGGGGTATCCCCCCCACACAAATGATACAGCTAATTCTAAACTGAATTCTCTAGAACCCAGACAATAAACACAACCATGTCTTTGAAAGCTTGGCATTCATGATTATATAAACTTAAGGCCGTTTTCACTACACATTCTGTGGCCTCGGTGATCGGGTAAATTATCATATCTCCATTCACACAGAATATATACGTCGCTCAAAGGCGAGAGCTTAAGTGGTGACTATTTCAGGGACAAAGATCTGCATTTTATTGGCGAGCAAAGTGAAGCAATCTAAAATCCACCGATCGATTTTATCTCATGTAAAGCTTGTTACAATATCAGGAAATTATTAAAGTGGCATAATGTTGCAGATGATGACTTTCAGTAGCTTATCAATATGATTGTTTACAAAACACATCAATCACTCAAGGAGGAGTTATATCATACTTTTTTATAATCATAAATTTTAACTATACCTGGGAAAGTTTTGAAACTAATAAATTCTTTCCTAAACATTCATGGTATCATATTTTTCTTCATGGCATGTTCTTTATTTGTCACTTTAGTTCCGACGGTGTTCCTGTCGACTACACTAAAGAAGACCTAACCATGATTGTCCGTCATTCAGAAGATGTCGAAATAACAATTCTCCCTAATACAGAGTTACAAGGGAAAGAGCTGATAGCTGATAGTGATGGAATGAGTCACTCAGCTTATGAGATTTCCATAGATGCCAAAACTATGGTGAATTTGAAATCTCCAGAGAACCCAAAATTGAATCACATATACTATTGTATTACTGGTTCTGGAAGTATCAAGACTTGCAATAGTCAAACGTATGCGATGAACCCTGACCAATTTATAGCAATGTCTTCTGGTGTATCTGCTCAACTATCAGCTGAGACACGCATGAGAGTGTACATAGTCTACTGTGAAGATTCTGACCCCTCAAATGATCGTATTGTGTCTCGGTCCTTGAATGATGTCATTGGTACCGAACGAGATATCGACTGGGGGCATGGATACAGTCGACGTCTACTATTAAAGAAAGATGGATTCCCAGTGAGTTTTCACAACACTCTCTGCTATGGTGGGCATAGCTCAAAGCTTGGATACATGAATCATATGGAATCGGCCTACTACATCAGTGGGAAAACTACGTACAAGTGGAAAGAAGGTGAGGAATCGGTACAAACCCGTATTGGTCTTGACAGTGGCACTATCTACAACATGAATGAGCATGACAAACATATATTGGTAGCCGAAGAAGACTCTGTGGTACTCTGTGTCTTCTATCCAGCGTTGAAAGGTACAGAAACCCATAACCATGATGGGGGTTATTCCGGTTTTGATGTTTGAGTCGAGAAACCCAGTCTGCACGTGATTGTATGACGATCTACCGAGACTGAATGGAAAAATAATAATCAAAATCTTCGATCACCTAATCAATCAAGCAATCAATCAAGTAATCAATGAATCAATCAAATAATCAAGCAATCAATCAATCAATCAATCAAATAATCAACCAGCAAACTATCGGAAATAACCGATTTTTCAACCATTAATATATATATAATCGATATATCGATCTATCAATTAATATAGTGAGTACCTAGACCTAAACCAAAGAAGCAAACATACAATTTGTCACTAATCGATGGATCATAATCTAAGTTGATCACGTTCATTATTCAGCAATATATTTAACAAATTATATGTTTTCTTAGATTTTTAGTAGGGATCCTCCGAGGCATACCGTATATCAAATTGTTATTTAGTATAATTTTGTTGTCTACCGTCAAAAGTTGACAAGTAAAAACTTAATCACGATACCTTGATACAAAGACCATTTTGCTTCGGGTTTTTATTTCGGTTTACCGCCACCAACGGCAAAGTAAGTGACACGTTTGATGATTATTTCTTCTATAACGGCACAACGGCCCTTTATACTTCCTCAACTCCCTGGGGAGAATATAAATTAGTCACTGATCGTACTGATTGTAATCTAATTGTAATGAATGAAATAAACTGCTGGAATTTGAGTTCAGGCGGATGACGCTGAATTACACACTCACTATAGAACTACAACAATGATGATTAATTGAAAATATTATTGGTCAATAATATCTCATTATTGGCTGTGTCACTACACATAAATTATTGATCTGTAGGGTTAAAAAAGATCAAAAGAAATGCATACGTGTTGGTGATGCCTGCAATTATTCACAGAAATGATGGGTGGGTTGGTTAAAAAAAGAAACACAAGTGCGTACATGTTGGTGATGATTTCAATTCATAATGAGACAAACAGAAATGATGGGTGGGTTGGTTGGTTAAAAAAAGAAACACAAGTGTGTACAAGTTGGTGATGATTTCAATTCATAATCGTAATTTTTACAGTCTGTATCGATGTCTTAAATATGAATAAAGTCGAAGGAAATTAAAACCCTGAAACATTTGTTTTATTAAAGGTCCTGCATTTCAATGATAATGTTTTGCCCAGATGCGTAGTGTCGCGAGCTTACCATAAATGAATTGCAAACTATGTTGTCACAGTCATAATTACCTTCACAGTATCATATCAGCTTTAATTCGATAACATTCTCATTCAGATATTTCACATCGCTTTATAGAGTAAGGACCCCCACACCCCAGAAGATTACCCTCGGCAATTTGTCCCAGGTCAACTCCCTCGACAATATAGCGCCCTCGTAGGGAAAGTCAAATACCCTTGAATATGTTTAATGCCAACTTTAGTGCTACTGGTACACATGTGTTAATCAGCCTGTATAAGCAGTAATCAATATAAGTGTACCAAAGGCAGAAATACCTTTGGTTGACATTTTATTTTAAGAAGAAATCTTCGCTTAGAAGAAGGTAATAAAATCACACGTGTTCTAAATGACATGCATATAAACTTAGTCTGACAGAAAATTTCAACAACAACACAATTTTTGACGTATCAAGGTATCTAAAAACTACACAATTGATTTACTCGCCGTTTTCCTATTCTGTGGTTTGTATTGCGCTCAACCAATTACTAGATGTATAAACGTAAACACATCTTGTAAGATACACTCATGGAAGTATCACCCAAGTAATGAAGTGATGCAATGTACTGGAATTGTACATTTCTTCCGTAATTAAGTGCTAAGTGCATTATAAATGTATTACAACTAATCTAGATCTAGTACGAGTTTACTGAAGATGCATTCGCTGCGTCGAATCAAAAGACATCGTCTGACGTTTTTTTTTCCACGCGACACACGAGTTTGGTTTGACTCCGGTGCTGAACAAATGACCCACCGTGTAAAGCAGTGACTTGCGTTCCACAAACTCGCTCTGTTTAATAACAACAAACTTCAAAGATTTGTGAAAAAAGACGTGAATACATAAAAGTTTTGTTGGTAAATAAGATACTAATATTTATGATTCAATTGATGCTTACATAGTTTCGTTGTCAAGACTACTAGAGTACTAAAAATATAAGACGTATGGCAAAAGCATACGTAAAAGCAGTAAAATAAACCTATGACAGTAAATATTCTGCCAATGACTACTGAATATACTAAGGCATATTTTAGTAAATAGTAAATCATAACCAACTTTTTATAATAAAACAAAAATGACTGAAAAGAATACAAGTCCATGTTACTTTAATATTAAATGTTTTGGACGAACAGAACAGCATCAATTCTACTGCAAGGTATCGAATTCTTGTAGAAACGGCGCAACAAGAAGCGGACAGCTTCAGTTGAAATTAGACAAGGCCGTGGTACTCCCCCCCAACTCATTTTAGAAAAGGAGAGCCCAGAAAATAACTGGTTTACGAAAACCTAAAAGCAACGAATATACATTTGGATTTTTTTTAATTATATCGCGAGACTGCATGAGGACGAGACGAGCGCCCTCTTTTGGCCCATACATTATTACTTTCTTTCTATTACTCTTTCTTTCTTCAGTGCTCTATCATTTTAGTCATGTCACTTTAATCAGCGGTATCTATGTACTCTGTTTTGCCAGTATTACTGACACACACTGTAATATAATATAGTTACTCAGTGGAAGAAAATCTAGCGATTGTATATTGTAGTGCATGCTCTAAAACGTTAACATGCATCATGTATTCGGCGGACATGCCCCTTGTCATTAACATTGTACGATTTTCTCCGCATATAATTTCTAAATTCTTCTGTATTTCCAAACCAAAGTTCAAAAATGGATACCAGAAGGGGTACATTGTGATAAAAATATGAATGTCTGTACATAAAATATATACGTAGTGGCACTCTAAAATAAAAGTTTCTCCCAGTGTAAGATTTACTGTGACACAAACCATCTGTTCAGAACTTCCAGTCCATACCTCACTGTCGGTATGTATTTGCGTAAGAAGGAATCCCCAGTGACGCCTCCGTTATCCAGCACTAAATGCCCACTGCAAAATTCGAATCCATCTTTAGTTGTGTACTATAGGGACGAGGGGTTGGGGGTGTAATCATTATATAATTGGATACCAGTGGGATCGTCTCAGGCTGTCTGCGAGCCACTCCCAGAGTCAATGTCCCTATCGCCGTGGCACAAACTACTGATGTACATGTGATTTTGTATTAATGTGCGGGCATATATGATTTCAATGCTGATATGCCGCAGTGATGGGTCGTTGGCGGGTTGCTTTAAATTCTAATTGATGAATTATGAGTCCAAGGCCATATTTCTTTGGATACTTTGAACAGATTGGTTCCCATACAGAAATGAAAGACAACCAATAGTGACATAGAAATAAAATCTTACTTATGCCATGAAAGTTCCAAGAGTAAAATGCAATAAATGACATCTAATTAAAAAACTGATTCGTGTATTCGGGTTTTTTTTTGCCATGTTGTATAATATGCCTTACATCAGTCGTGTGACCTCAGACCAGTCGTCTGAGGAGTGACAGAACCAAGAACAGAAACAGTTTTGCACCTTTACCTTGAAATGTCCTGAAATAGTGATAGTTCGCATGTTTGGTTGGTTGGTTGGTTGGTTGGTTGGTTGGTTGGTTGGTTGGTTGGTTGGTTGGTTGGTTGGTTGGTTGGTTGGTTGGTTGATTGGTTGGTTGTTTGTTTAAAGTTCAAAATTTACCCATAGTTTCTTTAGCACCTTTTTATTTGGCTTAGCAATATTTCAAGTACTCATAATTGTACTTACAGCTTGAACTGACTTACTTCTTATTCCAGACTCACGCTAGTCTGAGTTCTAGGTGTAAAGCCTAGACATCAACCATTAAAATTTGTATCATCACATACAAGAATTTGTTCCCTCTCTATGGTATGATCAATGATAGCAACTGCAATAAGACACGTGATGTACAGGAGATAAGTGCAAGTATAGCATGTATTTAATATTCCCATTGTGATTTCGATTACAATTAGATGGACATTGAATAGAATGATATCTTTCATTTGTAGACGAGGAAAGATATCCCACAGGATAAGAATGATTGACAGAACATCGATATTAGATTAAAATGAAAGATATGGAACTCGACTGATTAATGATTGCAGCGACATGATACCAACAATGTGTCCATTGTAGTTTTTCTCATCAGCTAATTTCCTATTCATCAGGTTGACAAAAAAAGTGGAACACTAAGACAGTGTTACCTTCCTTTGAGAACATTCAGATATTGAGTAGCTTTCATTTATCCGATTACAATTACAGGCATGGTTTTAGAAAATTGCATGGGACTGTGTTGATATGTAAAAATCATGGAATTAAGAAAGATAAAGTAATTGCAATAATTCCCTGAAATATTGACCGTACATATAAATTGAAAACCTTCCTCTAAATGATTATTTGCTAAGATGTATTACTTTAAGATCTCTCAAATCGAAATTCGGGAGAGAGTCGGGTATGGAATGTATGAAATGTGACAAAAATGTTAACTTTAGAGAAATATTATTATGTCTACCACATAAGACAATTCAAAATTAAGTTAAATGAGGAAAACAAGACTATGTCCGAAACTAAGTTGAAAGACGCACATACACCGTACACACAGAAACATAGATACAATGTATATACACAACGTGTGTATCATAATACTAACCACGAACTATACGTACATGCCCACGCAAAAATGATGAGAGAGAGAGAGAGAGAGCGAGCGAGAGAGAGAGAGAGAGAGAGAGAGAGAGAGAGAGATAGAGAGAGTTCTGAGAGAGAGAGAGAGAGAGAGAGAGATAGAGAGAGCAAGAGAGAGAGCGAGATGTATACATACATACATACATACATACATACATACATACATACATACATACATACATACATACATACATACATACATACATATACACGTCTGATCGGTTCAGCAGACTATATCTTCTGTAACTGACAAGTGGTATGGAGTCTAACATTAATGATTTACACCGACTGTCATTTATTGTTCGTTTTTATGATCAAGTGGCATCTTGACAGGATACACCAAACTATTCTCCTTGATTACATTGCATCCAATTTGACTACTTGACATGAGTGATTCATAAAGTCAGTCTACATCAGATAAAATCACAGATAATGTCAAGAGAGAGAGCTTTTTGACCTACACCGATATCGAAACGAGATGGATGTCAACGGGGCCAATCGATCGTGCACAAAAATTCTTTGATGAAAATCCGAATGAAATTGACTTTTTCATGATGAAGCATCTCGTTCTTGGTAACTAAAATAGTGTTTATCAGTTTCCCCATTGTCCGCGGACATCTAATTAACCTCTTAGAGGACATCTGCAGTATTTTACATGTTTCAATATTCGAATCTCTTTCAAAGTAGTAAATAAAACGTTTGAAAAAAACATCGAGAAGCATTCTAGGTGCATACCATCTGTCAGAGATTTCTGTATTCAAGGTTCCAGCCGTGATGAGTACAGTACAAGTTACTCATGAAGAATCAATGCACATTCCGTTAAAACGCCCCCAGTAGTTTTCTTTTTAAATACTTTTGTTTAATTATTATTCACTACGTTACTGAATTGAACCATAGACAGTGGAGGGGAGACCACTGTCTATGATTGAACAGATGCGTACCTAGCAGATTTAAAGTGCTTGTGTTAAATGTGTAGATTTTGTTCCCAGAGTATGTCTACCTTTAATTATATACAAAACGATTGACAAGGTGTCGGATTTTGGCGTTTCCAAAGCAAATTATTAAAAATATGTTTTTACCATGTAAGATATATCATAACGGACAATTTAATGATCTATAAATCATTTGCGTCATCCAGTTCTTTTGACACGCACACACACACACACACACACACACACACACACACACACACACACACACACACACACACGCACGCATGCACACGCACCCACGTATGTACGTACGTACGTACGTACACGTATACATATATGCATATACACACACGTGTACACACATCCACATCCACATACACACACACGTATACACACACACATACATACATACATACATACATACATACATGTACATACATACATACATACATACATACACACACACATACACACACACACATACATACATACATACATACATACATACATACATACATACATACATACATACATACATACATACATACATACATACATACATACATACATACATACATACATACATACATACATACATACATACATACATACACGTACGTACGTACGTATACACACAGACACAGAAACACAAATTTATTACAATAACTTATTGAGAACAAACATGACTCATTGCATGACTCATTACAGTATAGTTGACATTATTACGTGTATTTTTATCGAAAGTGGAAGAAATCAGCTGGTCGCAACAAGTCGTCTAATAACCCAACTCTGTGGTCTAAGTATAGTTGTATTTAGATACAGTGAAATTTACATGTAAGAGAATTATATGCATAATTAGATGCAAACTGCTTTACATATGTATACATATTGTTACAAATTCCAGTGTATTCCCATTCTCATTATATTGACTGTACTAATGTAATTCACTTCCAAGAAATGTTACTAATGGAAATTTCTAATCTCAGTCAAAATTGGTAAGGAACCCCTGTTCTCCACATAAAGCACACTGTCAAAATGACCCCTCTCCCCCACCCCACACCCATCTGAGAAAAAAAGACCACCCTATATAGCACCCTAGACATACATAAATATCGAGGGGTGGGGGACAAACACAATAAGTGTTCTAGCCTGTATTATATACGTTCTAATTTGGTGTTTTAAGATGATATGTACATACAGGGTCCAATTATCTTGGTAGCGTTTACTTCTGTAATAGATTGGCGTACAAACGCTTGCATAATGAATCACAACGTTGGAGGCTAAATATATGAAATTGACTCGGAGTGGTTTTGACACAACTCAATTAAAAACTGATTAGTGTATAAATGCCAATGACGCTTCGTATCATAATCTAAACAACGTAGCAAATTAAAACGTGATATGGATGAGTAAGTGGGTGAAGTAACTCATTGACATGGACACGGCCTTACAATGTCCATTGACGTGGCCATTACGATATGCTCTAGTTCATAGATTGATTTACAGGCATCAAGATATCCCTTCTATAAAGTTGTTTGACGATGCCAATGTGGCGACAAAGCCAGACAGGGCGAAATTAGCGATGGATTTGTCAACACTGCTGTAGCATAGCAAACTGAAACATAGAGATTTGTTTAAACATATTAATTGCACTTGTGAAAATTACTTGAGTTGTACATCTTGGATGTAGAAATGATACAGATACTTATGCAAATTTAAATGGACTAGCTCTAGTTATTTTACCCGTCCTTGAGGAAATTAGAGGGTGTTTAAATACTTGAACACGACTACGGGCGTTCAGTATATAGTACAAATGGAATTAGAACTGGGTCCACTTTGTTTAATGACATAATTTCCTAGTGAATTTACTATGTTCATGTATGTACTGGCGTTATTTTTTAACTTTAAATCAAGTCGACTCCTTTATCGTACTATTAAAATGTTGCAATAGACGATTGGAACTTAAAAAGGAGGTAACTACTATCTCAGTAAAGTAGGTCTAAACGACTATATTATTAAGTTTATCCAATAGATTTATGAAATTAAAAACAAAACAAGTGAAATGTGACCACTTCGTGGGGATTAGCCAAACAAGTAAATTAGACACCCGACTCCAACGTTTAACATTAATAATACATTTTTATAGTTTTATAATAATAAATTTATGTTCGTACACACCTTGATGTGTTTATGCTGTTTTATGAATTATGATCGTCATTTGGTTGAAATTAGTAATTAGTATTTGGTAGGAATGTTGTTTATATTGTGCGATGGTTTGCATTACGTAAAGGTTCTTTGCACTGTTCTGATCAATGTGTCTAACGAGCGACCGGGTCCCAAAGCTTTCGTTTGTTATTGACGTCACTGTCATAATACGTCATAGGGAATATACCAATAGTCTCTTTTTTACGTTCAGTTCCACTTTCTCCTTCTAACTTTGACGGCGTGGAAATTATATATATCTTGTAACTTCGACGTCAATCCCCATGATCCACACCGTTTGGCAGACTGATTGGCAGACGCTTAGATGAGCAAAGACTGCATCCTCTCCTAGTCCCCCGTGCCGAGTCCCCACATTTCCATAGCGCACGCATCCAGGCCTGTAATGCATTTTCTTCAGACCAGTGTTAAACATTCACTTGGCTGTCGGCCATTTTAATTATGAACAATTATCGATTGTTAATTTTGCACATTCACGTATGTATATTTAGGAAATTTCTTACTGGTTTAAAGTGTGGGAAACCAGCATGTATTATTATAGAATAATTACATTAATAATTTAGAAAGTTGGAGTAGTTTCCCTGATGACACATCGTTATCATTTAATCATAATAAAAAAATTAAGATACGCCGATCGGACAAGGAATTAAACTTGATGAGGTAGATGGGATAAATTACAAATATAAATTGACCCAATTAGAAGTATATATTATTGATATTGAATACATATCAGTATCAATATTCGCCATAATTTTGAATATGTGTTTACAATTAACTTAACGAAAAATAATCACATATACGTCACTTAGTTAACAAGTACTAGACTACATGTGATAGAATGATACGATACGTAATATTTGAATTGGCTACTCCGAATCTTCCTGGCGTATAAGATACATGTACGTTCACGAATCTATATACCACGTGCGTCTAACCGAGTGAAAAGTACAAGAAATATCCCATTGCCATATCATCGTCTCAAAGTTATGGAAGCTTTTGTACGTGCATGAGACCTCATTCCAAGTGAACTGAACCGATTTTCCCCAGTCACTACACTGTCATTTTCAAGTACAAGTCGGCACGACCTATTATTATAATATTCTATTATTTATCCCATACACAGTTAGTTTTTTTTTTACGGCGACGATGATTCCGATTATCACTGACTCTAAATGAATCTCGTGAAATATTGTGAGGTGCGGCAGTGATTTATTGATACCATCCATGAATAAATTAGCAGTGTTTTTTATATATCAACCATCCCTAGGGAATTCAATGTCTGAAATGTAATCAGAGTCACGGCTAGTACGCTACACGCTATATCTGAGGAATCTATTTCACTTAGCCGAAATGCATCTATTTATTGAAATGAAACAACCGGCTATTGATTAGGGATCTGAGTTACAACTTAGGTAAAAAATATGCATTTGATACTTTATAGTTTCAGAAAGACAAATAGGCTTACGGGAGAATGTCAAAGGTTTGGAGAACAGGATGGGAATTGTAATGCTTGGAGCACTTTCAATTTATTCCATTGATGGAATTAGAATTATTACTCCAAATCATAATGATCCGATGAATTAAGTAATCGAAGCTGACATTGATGTAAGATCCAGGGATATGGCTCCTTAAATTCTGGTCGCCATATCTATAGTTACATCAGACAATATGAATTGCTCCATTTCAATTCGCCGTCACTGGAACACGGATATTCCAGAATACAATGTAGGAATCAGCAATACATGAAATGAATTAGCCATCAGTAGGTTGTACAAATTGCATACGTTATACTGAAGTGTAACTGAACAATATGCATTATTTATTAGTACTCACGAACCTCTAATAATCAGTAATATTTTGATGTTCAATGGGACAAATAGGGACACACAAATATTAAAATACAGCTAACACATTCTTATCATTCTAGTCACTAAAATTAATGATTGCGTAATGTAAGAGTTGGTGAAGTTTGACTATATCGTGAATGAACATATTGTCTATTTTTCAATCAAACGCTATTTCAATTTACGAGTCTTTGAGTAGTAAACCCTTTTGGAAATAAGTGTGAATTATTTAATAGCATATCAAGTCACTCAATCCGATCTTCATATTTTCCATCAAGCGATGAGTCTGATATTTAAAGACCTGTTTTACCCAAAGGAGGGCAAACGGTTCGACCAGACAGCAATAAAGCTTAATGATAAATAAATATCAGTTATTCATTCATGAACGAAACTCTTTTATATACTTCTATCTTTGTGAAGAATATATCCATGTTCATCTTTTTTAGTTTTGTTGTGTCACCTGTAATGGATTGTTATACGTTATGTGTTCTAACAGACAACTTAAGATGCTCATACCTATCTCTCTTAAACATCCTTAACGTGAATCACTGTAACATATGTTAGAATATTTTGAACTTCAAAGTTCAAAGGAAAATGTTTGGGAGAACTCGATATTGAGAATCACAATATAAAACTTACAGTTACTGTATATGATGAATAATAATAACACAACATGTTTCATTATCACCATGCATTATACTGCATGTAAGCTAAACAGTCTCAATGTTGATGCATAAAATACGAATACAATTAAATGTTTCATTGCATCTTAGGCAGCTCAGCAAAGCCTAAGTGAAACGTCTTAGCCAGAAATAATTTTTACTGCTAATTTCATAGAATCATAATTTATTTTCTAAATCTGTCTGAAGGGGTCCGTGAAGCACAGGGCGGCTCCCATATCAAGGTAAAACGAGGGAATGAGGAGAAACGTCGATGTACTACGATACAGTACAGCACAATAATATCACAATCATAATGTTAAACTATGACGTGCAATACAATGTCATAATCATAATGTTAAACTATGACGTGCAATACAATATCATAATCATAATGTTCAACTATGACGTACAATACAATATCATAATCATAATGTTAAACTATGACGTGCAATACAATATCATAATCATAATGTTAAACTATGACGTGCAATACAATATCATAATCATAATGTTAAACTATGACGTGCAATACAATATCATAATCATAATGTTCAACTATGACGTGCAATACAATGTCATAATCATAATGTTAAACTATGACGTGCAATACAATATCATAATCATAATGTTAAACTATGACGTGCAATACAATATCATAATCATAATGTTCAACTATGACGTACAATACAATATCATAATCATAATGTTAAACTATGACGTGCAATACAATATCATAATCATAATGTTAAACTATGACGTGCAATACAATATCATAATCATAATGTTAAACTATGACGTGCAATACAATATCATAATCATAATGTTAAACTATGACGTACAATACAATATCACATTCGCTGTTAGTGATTATGGCTACCATATCGATCATAACACTGTATCGTGCTGTGACAGTAGTGCACTATAATGCACTCGGCTATACTATATTGTACTCTAGTCTACCCTACCATACCATACCCTTCTCTACTCTACTCTACCCTACCCTTCTCTATTATATAGCTTCGCTTTGCTCTTTTTCAATTGTACTCTATTTTACTCCTCTCTACATTAGGGAGCGATCAGTTAACGGCCGGGGTGGGCCGGTGACCCACACTGACCCCCCCCCCCCGACATTTGTTGACAAGAAATATTCTTCTTGTGCTTGCAAAAGACACTATAGATTCACAAAGCACAATACAGCACACTGCATAGTTAATTTTACTTCTTACATTTACAGTAATTTTAAGTGTATCTGGTAAATTGCTATCCAAAATCCATTGCTTCACATGTATAAAGCTCTTTAGACAGGAACCCTATTAGAAGTATGATTGTCTGTTCATGGACATGCAAAATATTCATGGTTTAGTAACCAAAAGTTCTAGGATATCTCTTAGATTGAGTGAACTATTACCATTATAGATTAATTAAACTAATTGTAAAGTACAATATTAGAAATGGAGTTTATATAATTGTAAACCTAGGGGTTTCAGTAAGTATCAAAGTAGGGAGAGAACTGGAAACAGTATGGGGAGAAGTGCACGCTACGCGTGTGCGCGCCTGCTATACAAGCTCAGGGGGGAGTTTGGGGGGGGTCCCCCTCCCACGGTAAGAACTTTTTGAAAAATGAACACCATTTGTAGGCCATTTAGAGCACCATTCAGAAGTAAAACACAACTTAGTTATATCATTAAAGTATCACTAATTTTAGGGTTTCTAAAGTTTAAATCATTTCAAGTTATATTGACACAAATAATAATAATAAAAAAGATCAAGTAGAAGTGAGAACATTTGGGGAAAACATGCACAGTGGAGATCAGTTACCATTTAGAGATACGAATTCATTAAATTATGCGAAAGTGTGTCTCTATTGGCTATGTTTGTGTGCAATTCAACATGTTCAGGTCAATGGAGGCACATATTTTAGAGTCAGTCCATCCAGTAAATTTCAAGGTATTTCATTTCTTATGTGTAATGTGTATAGCTACACTTACAAGTTTTTATATCATAACACATGATGACACAATGCAACTCATGGCCTGCAATATTGAGAAGTCATTTCTAACAAAACTGTTACTGAAAAGGTGCAATGTTATCACTCCATGTCATATGCTTGGGATGTATCAAGAGACAAAGAGTTTATGTTATATTTGAACGTATATTTATAGCCACTGTTTATGGTTTATTGTATGCACATGCATTTGTTGTATGGAAATTTACGTACAGCAGGGTGGTTCATGATTTCATTCAGTTATTGAAAATAAGGTGACCCCCCCCCCATTCACTTAGTAGAAATGATGACCCCCTTCTTTGAGTCCCAAATCAAGGTGGCCCCTGGCCGTAAAAACTTATCGCTCCCTTACCCTACTCTACCCTACGTCACTCTAATCTACTATACCCTAACCATCCCTTCCATTCTCTACTCTACTCTAGTCTACTCTGCCTTACTCTACTCTACTCTACTCTACTCCACTCTACTCTACTCTACTCTACTCTACTCTACCTAACCCACCTCTTTACTGTGGTCTACCATAACCAACCTTACCCTACTCTACTCTACTCTACTCTACTCTACTCTACTCTACTCTACCCTACTCCACTCCACTCCACTTTACTCTATTTTACTCTACCCTACCCTACTCCACTCTACTCTACTCTACCCTACTCCACTCCACTCCACTTTACTCTATTCTACTCCACTCCACTTTGCTCTATTCTACTCTACCCCCCTACTCCACTCCACTCCACTCTACTCTACTCTACCTACTCTACTCTACTCTGCTCTACTCCACTAATTAAATTTACCTTGTCAGATCGCCTTACCTTAGCACTAGTGCAATGCTTTGATTCAACAATCACAATCTACAATCAATTTACACCATTATTACACCACCTTATAATACCGTTCGACGGAGTACTGGTTCATTGTATTATTCTACACATTATCAAGCATTAATTATTAATAAAGTTGTATAAATATGATCTCTTTCAGATTAAAGATTACTTCATATAAATATTCCAATGAGCTCAATCCCTGTATATAAAGAACGCAATACACATATATATACATATATATACATATTATATATATATATATATATATATATATATATATATATATATATATATATATATATATATATATATATATATATATATATATATATATATATATATATACACATACATATTGGTTTGCCCTAGTTGCCCGGGATGCAGCAATTGCGTCACCAATTCTCAAGTCTCAAGGTACTCTCCTTACCCCTGATATTTATACCATGACTGCATCTTATAATTGAGATAGGAAAAAAGGTGTCTATCTTTGCGTACCAAACGATCCATTTCATTGATAACCTTTCTTTCAGTGATGTTGGCCTGGAAACATAACTTATAAATATATTATATACGATGCATTATCTCATCTCTAACTATTGCTTAATTCATTATGGATTTTAAAACAATCAACTTAAATCTCTTTTGATGCAGTTGGGGTTTCGCGCTGGAAAATTGATTTTTTTTCCTGCGTGAACAGAAACGTGGTGCAAAGAAGAGGACTAATTTAATAACGCCTCAGTATCCCTATTTTCTAATCACCTTGTGTGACACTAGACTTGCATGCATCCTTATCAATGAAATACCCTAGGCTTTTGTTTACACAATTCCCAAGATCGTATGAATTATTGTCATTTTCAATTTAAAACTGTAAATGCCACCCTTCAGTGGATTAGTGTCGGCGTCAAAAATAAGCCAATGTCTCCCAATCATTTCTCGTTGACACTGGGTGGTGAAGCGCTCTTATTAAATTCACCAAAGTATCTATTTGATATTGAATAAGTAGTATTAGCCGGGGAAATCGCCATTTCCTTTCAACTCTGCTATAAAACACTCGTCCCTGTTTGATTAACATGACCATGAAAAAAGTATATTCCGAACCTTTCTACTTGTCGAAGACGAATTTCTCCCCCAGGAGTGCATACATTTTATGTGCTACGTCATTCTTGGCTATACGTCCTCATTCTATGCCAACACTTGTAAACAAACGGTTAATAGCAATTTTTTCTCTGACGTTATTTTGACGAAATATCACAACTAGATGAAACTTAGGGCTATACAGGGACTCGTTTAACTCATGTATATATTTTCCTTGGAATTTTATAGGATATAAACGAGGATTGATTGAGATGTTGTGCTCTAAGCCATGTCCTAGTATCTTATATTTTTCCATGCCCTGGACTGACAAAGCAAACAATTTGTATTCAAGGCAGAACGTTTCCCTTCAAAGGCAGCAGGAAATGCGTCACGAAGATCACGGGGGTGGTCACATCGATTCTCAGAGGAGGCCATACTGCAATATCATTGTCAAATGCCTCGCAGAGATGAATGCAGACAGGTGATCAAAAAAAGGATAATTTCCTTTATGTTAAATAAACTTTCCGCGTTGAATTGAGTAAGTTAAACATGAATTTCGCCCTCAATTTGGGATTTTTGATTGTGTCAAACTCATTCCACTGCGATTCTTACGAGTTGGTGACGATTGTCGAAGTTGCGTGTGAGCTTGGCGACCCAAGCTGCAGGGAAAGATGACATCCGGAAATGACCTTCCCTGTGAGCAAATTATAAGCTTATTAACGGCCGTTCACTACCCTACATTTTTCATAGATTTACTGGTAAATATTGCTTGGTCCAGTCCAATGATTGCAGTAATGAAAAACCACTGGTTAGTAGCAACCCGCGGGGTAGATATACAGACTCAGGCTGATGAATATATATAGATATACACTATACAAATACAGGTGGAAGTGATAAACAATGTCGAGCTTTCAGTCGTTCATTCTACTGTCGCTTCAATTTCGTCGTCCTGTGGAAAGACACAAATGATAACTATATTACATGAATATGACAGGAACGCGCTTACTAATTTATCTCATTTCATTCATGATGAATTAAAGGCTACGAGATACGATAACAAAATCAGATGTACTATTTGAAGATAAGATGATAAATTATCACTTGCAATGTAGTTACTGTGTATATATATTTGCATATAGATTGTTGGAAGTATCAATGAATTTCACAACATGTCGCAAGTTGAAAACTTATTGCTGTATTTATTTTCCTTGAATCGTTAACTTTCAAGGAACCGTGACACTACAAACGATACCTTAAAACCCCCAACCATGCATGCAGTCACATTATTTGCCAAGTACAGTACAGTAAAATATTTGACAATGTTTTGAGATAATCTCTTCCGGTAATGCTTTTCAGGCTGCATGTGTGCATTTACACTAAAATATACACATAAAAGCAAACATTGCAATGTAATAGGCAAAACGGAACGAATCACCTGCGACTTCAAACGCATACTTTCAACGGAAGAAAATTATTGCGGTTTACTTCAAATTTCATATCTCTTTCGCATGCCACTTTCACTGTAACACTGTTCATACGTGTTTGTAGCTGTGATTATAATTCTGATGGAGTTGTTATCAGATAAAGGGTCACGTGTGCTGAACATCGATCAGCCAATCAAGACCTAGTGTATGCATGTCGTATAATGTGATGCTAATTAGAAAGGATGAGGTTTAGCTAAAAAGAAATATTAGGGGACATTACAGTGATGATAACGATGTGTTCGAATTCCTTTACCAAAGTGACAGAAACATAGTAATGTATCATATACAACTTATGTTCATCTTATTCTTTTTCATGAGTTTCCGTTTCTTTTTTTTCATTTCTCCGGAATCGATGTAGGCTTATTTCCTGTTGGTCCTCCTTCACGATAATTGGGATAAACAGACAAGTAACAATAAATAAAACAATTGCACAATGTTTCTATGTTAATTTACTCCAAGCATCAACCATACCAAAGCGCGCGGGTTCTGAGAAGCTTGCAATTATGCCATATCTTAAGAATGCACACTTCACATTAAATATAATTTGGTACATACATCAAGCATAAGTAATCACACATGTTCTGCAAAACTTTTTGAAGTAGCTTTTTAATTTAATTACTCATTTACATAATTACAGATTTTCAGTTACAGGCTTTATCTTAAGAATGCACTCTTCAAATTCAGTGTAATTTGGTACATACATCAACCATGACAATACGCACGTGTTCTAAAATAATTGCTGATGTAACTGTTAGTTGTAATGTTTCATTTACATAATTAATGGTTGTCGGTAATTAGGCAATATCTTAAGTATACAAACTTCAGATTTCTTGAAGTTTGTCATAACTATATACCACTGTAAAGGGGTATATCATTTATAATAGCTATAGCTTAGAAGAAGGCATTTAGTTTAAGTCTTGTATTTATAGCCGATTAAGATTTTTGCATTTGACGTAACCACTGCTTCTTTTACTATAAAGTATGAACAACAGGTCAATATAATAAGAACAGGTCAAGATAAGAACAACTTTATCAATGATGCCAGAAACTCTAGTCTACGACAGCCTATGCATACATGTTGGGACTTAAATTTCATAAGCATATCTCGGGTTTTGTGAGTAAATCGGTTTATGGTCGTCATCACAATAGTACATTTTATTTGAATGTGTTTGTATTCTGTTTTCGTAATTTTCCCCAAAGGTAATACTTGTATGTTCGTACACAGCTTGTAAATGAATATACTCATCGTTCGTTACAGATGACATCCGTAATTGCACCTTGAATGTGCATCATTATAGTAACCTGTGCATTATATGGAGAAGATTGGATGAAACTCATCAAATTCTGATCATAAAACCAATAAGTTATTCATCAAAAGAGCACTTTATAAAATTTGAAAAACGACCAGCAAAATAACAATATATGCCATACGAAACACTGTCGTAAAATGACAACTATACATTGCTAGAGGTGGTGTACATAATAAGGTAATTTGGTAACTTTTATTAGTGTATTGTAAGACCCATTTTGAGTGGCTCTAGCGGATGTACAGTAGATAGTCAATTTATGTTATTGTCGTAATTGGTCACGCAATCCTTTCCCATGTGCATGTCTTACATACATCAATTAGTGCCGTGTGTCATACGCTGTCTGTTTGACTGACTACCTTCTGACCTATGAAATTCTCCAAAATTCATTTCGGGTTCAAATGACATAATAGTGAAAGTCTAGAGTGTCTAGAATTACATGTGCCATAATGGCGAATCAGTCCAGGTGATAGGTACGACTGTACCTCTAAAGTATGATAGAAAATGAAGCCTTGTGCTTGCTTGCATCATATTGAAAATCTTATATAGCCCTGGAAATGTTACATCACGGCATGGCAAAGCAAGCAAGTCTTACAACTGCACCTCTTTGGGGACACAATCTAATTGTACGATTGGCAGTCTGTGATGGGGAGACAATCTAGGCATACGCTTGCGTCACAACAAAACTGTAGTAGTAACGCTTTGCGTTTCCATTTATATGGAAAAGGGGTATAGTGTATTAAAATATTACAATATGATTCATTCAAGGGTATTAAATAAGTATAATCTTAAGATATAGAATAAACTTTGAAATATAAAAGTTTTCCCAACACAACACGCTTGAAGCATAACTTCTCATATTAAAGTGTCCTCGGTGATGCTTTCATTAACCTATATCACATATATTTCCATATATATTGATATGGTTAGGGACAAGTCGTTCCTTAAGGAATTTTAGGACTCAAGTGTGCATACTTTAAATTTGAAAATGATGAGTACTTTTGAATAGCGAAATATATCATATACTAGGGCGGTCTATTCTAAGCCCCGGGAGACTGACCCCTGACCCAAGAAATATAAGGATGCTAAAAGATATAAAGCCTTGTTCCGTGTTAAAGCTTTTATTTGGGCGCCAGACTGACATTCAACTTTGGAAGATGGCATATAGATCGAATTTACTTGAACTTGAGAATGAACATCACGTTTGCAATTGACAGGCATCTCTCAAAATATTTATGACTGGCTGCAAACAGAAAGTGGATTCGTCAATAACGTTGTTAAATTGGCGCCAAAAACGTCAATGCCTAGCGTTCGTATAATACTACGAGCTTTAAATTAACAGGAACTGTAAATATATCCTTGCATTCGCATTGAAAATGAACGAATTGGTGGCATAGGGGTTAACCTTGGAGTCATACAAAATCTGTGTTCTTAACTAGCTTTAAATGAATCAACCGTTTCATTTCAGGAGAGCAATCATTAATACCACCTTCTGCAGATAGTTAACTCTCACTATAATTTCTGTATAAAATTACTTTGAATATTGTGTCTCCTCAATCTTCGTCTAACAAAATTGAATATTTAAAACAAGACTGTTCAAACTGTGATACCGTGAATCAACTATATACAGTTACAACGTCGCAAAACATTGCAGGACTGTACTGATACAGGAGCATTACAAAACATTGCAGGACTGTACTGATACAGGAGTATTACAAAACATGACAGGACTGTACTGATACAGGAGCATTACAAAACATGACAGGACTGTACTGATACAGGAGCATTACAAAATATTGCAGGACTGTACTGATACAGGAGCATTACAAAGCATGACAGGACTGTACTGATACAGGAGCATTACAAAACATGACAGGACTGTACTGATACAGGAGCATTACAAAACATGGCAGGACTGTACTGATACAGGAGCATTACAAAATATTGCAGGACTGTACTGATACAGGAGCATTACAAAATATTGCAGGACTGTACTGATACAGGAGCATTACAAAACATTGCAGGACTGTACTGATACAGGAGCATTACAAAACATTGCAGGACTGTACTGATACAGGAGTATTACAAAACATGACAGGACTGTACTGATACAGGAGCATTGCAAAACATTGCAGGACTGTACTGATACAGGAGCATTACAAAACATGGCAGGACTGTACTGATACAGGAGCATTACAAAACATTGCAGGACTGTACTGATACAGGAGCATTGCAAAACATTGCAGGACTGTACTGATACAGGAGCATTACAAAACATTGCAGGACTGTTATGATACAGGAGTGTTGCAAAACATAACATGACTGTACTAAACTATGTATCTCCCTTGGATTTTGCAGAGTAAATATAGAGCGACTACGAAGTGTGAACACCCACACTGTTTACATGAATGTTTCAGAGGAATACAGGACTGTGAAATTATGAATCTTTTACAGGAATATTTCAGAGGAATGCAGGACTGTGAAGCTATGAATATTTTACAGGAATATTTCAGAGGAATGCAGGACTGTGAAGCTATGAATATTTTACAGGAATATTTCAGAGGAATACAGGACTGCGAAGCTATGAATATTTTACAGGAATATTTCAGAGGAATGCAGGACTTTGAAATTATGTATCTTTTACAGGAACGTTTCAGAGGAATACTCAACTGAAACTACGAATCTTTTTCAGAAACCTTTCAGAACACAGGACACCGAAATTATTAATCTCTTGCAGGAACGTTTAAGAACAGGACTGAATCTCTTTTAACAGGAGCGTTTCAGAGCATTACAGGACTGCGAAACTATGAATCACATATACAGGTCTGCGAAGTGTGGTTCATATACATTAACGATTCCGAACGGTTCGGCTGGAATTGCGAAAATATGACTATCATACAGGAACGTTTCAAAATACATGAAATATAGTACTGTAACTTTACAGTATCAATCACCTGAAGGGACATATTTACAGTTTTAAAAAAAAACACTCCACTACTGCAAAACCATGAAGTGCATATGGAGTGACGTCTAAGACTGGACGGTCACTTGTGAAACTACTAACTCACATGACTTTGAAACTAAACACTATGTGTTTATCTAATGATTGCATCAGGACTTTACATAGATATATGAAATTACGTACAATTGAAATACTTGAATGTGTCAGATCAAAGTAAGAAAATACACGTGTGCTTCATAAAACGATCGTATCGTATCGTATCTCTCTCTCTCTCTCTCTCTCTCTCTCTCTCTCTCTCTCTCTCTCTCTCTCTCTCTCTCTCTCTCTCTCTCTCTCTCTCTCTCTCTCTCCCTCCCTCCCTCCCTCCCTCCCTCCCTCTCTCTCTCTCTCTCTCTCTCTCTCTCTCTCTCTCTCTCTCTCTCTCTCTCTCTCTCTCTCTCTCTCTCTCTCTCTCTCTCTCTCTCTCTCTCTCTCTCTCTCTCTCTCTCTCTCTCTCTCTCTCTCTCTCTCTCTCTCTCTCTCTCTCTCTCATGGAAAATAATTCCTTTCTCACAAACAGCGTTAAGTATTACTGATGTATGCTTGATTTTCATCGACAAATGGACTGGGATGCTTTTAATACTATTGCTATTGAATTAACGTCACCTTAAGTGTGAAAAAGTGGTGTTGATCATATATCATTTTTATGTAAATGAGTCATTTTCGGCGAGAGCATATGTTACTAAAAGCATTACCATTACGGTTGATGCACTCAAGTAGGAGAGAACATGAGCGATGGCAATTTAGCTTGCTGAATTCTAGGCATCAAGAGTAGGAAGTAATTCCGGAACCATCAACAACGTTTCCACGAGGTTACATAACAAATATGATGACGTAGCATGGTTCAGTTCCATCAACAGGAAAGCCGGAGGTCGGAACAAAACAGACACGTATCAAGAATTCCTTTCAGAAAAAAAGACATTATCAAAATCGGTTACCATGACGATCATTTCCTGCCTTCGAGGACCTGTTTTTTTGAGGAAGCGTGTCTCTTGATTATAATTTGTAAAAAGAAACGCTTTGTTACAATAGTTTGTAATGAAATCATTACTAATGGCAACAGGGAGAGGGAATTATATATCGCATAATGATTACTATACATCGCATGTAAAAAAAAATGTGTTCTCAGAGGAAAGCCATTGCGTTTGTTGACCTTGATGGATTGGGAATTGAAAAAAAAAATCACGACACTATAGTTTTGTGGTAATTATATGTGCAGATTCATAACCTTGTATGGTAGATACTAAATTCTCTGCACGGATAGGGAAAACCTTAACCAAACAATGTCAATTGTATCCCTGTGGCGACATTATGGTATAGTCTATAATGTGTGTATTATGCAAATTTAAATGTATCATCATGACTTAATTCAGTCGTCTTACTCGCCTTACATACAGTACTAATTTATTGATAACCATCAACAACATATCCATTTAAAATATCTTCAAAGGGCCCACTTCTGATTAGGATTAAGAGATAGGAAGACAGACAGTTGTCTGGCAGAATTATAGAAAAAGTGAGTCCTGAACAAATGAATGATCCCTATCATTCCACTGATATGGTAGTACTCATGCCTGAACCCTTGCCTTTACGTTAACACCAATTTTAGCATCTTTGTCTGTGTAACATTTAAGAAATCTCGCCAGTCTTTTCCGTGCATCTGATTGTAATGAGCTAATTTCGATGTTCCAAAGGTATTAAACAAGAAATATGAAATTTTGATTTCAAGTGACATCTTACAAAGTCTCAACGGAGTGTTATACTCATAATATCATGCTGTATAATATGATATTATCAGGGTAATAGAATTTGAACTTGATATTTGGGAAATTCTTTTTTAAGATGCTATTTTTCAAAAGAACATTTTTTTAATATCGTAGCTTTCTACACGTACATAGACTTACTGTCGTTTATATCTATATTTAAGAGAGAGCGACAGAGAGAGAGATATATATATATATAATATATAATATATATATATATATATATATATACTCTCAGAAAACTTAGTAGATATATATATATATATATATATATATATATATATATATATATATATATATATATATATATATATATATATATATATATCTTATACAGCAAAATAAATGTAGTTTAATTTCCTTAATATGGAAGTATACTTTTCTGACAAAACATCTGAATGACGATCAGTTTTCTTCATGTCGTTTATCAAGTTTGCATAATTATACACAAACTTTATCTAATATCATTCGAGTGCGTTTGTGGGAAATGTTCCTTGTATTATTTCAAGATATTATAAAAATGGCACAAAATATTATTATATTTGTTTGAGAAACTTACATTTATCAATCATATTTATCAATCATAGAAATGCTTGAAAAAGGAGAGACAGACAGACAGGGAGAGGTTGAGAGGGCGCTGTGCGTTCATCACTTCGTGTAACTTTCGAAATCTAATTTGATGCGCTTCGTTTTCCAATTTCTTAGATTACTACAAATCTTGAGAGCTAAAGATTGCAGATTAGATACTGGCTAGCCAGTATTCATTTGTGTGTTTTTCTATACATTTGACGTTATAGCGACCTTTTAAGTGCTCCAAGAGTTCGATCAGAACAGTCTAATTTTAATGGTTAATGAAAGTATACATAATGATTAATATCATGATATTGACTTTGGCTTTTGAGGAACAGTAGGACGTCAAATCATGTATGTTGACGGAACAAATCAGTGAGTATCTGTTAACCATGGCAACGCTGACATGAACAACTTAACGTTGCGTTGCTCTATTTTGTGCTCGGTTTTTCATCAACGTAATGAGGGATAAAGAGTCTTTCTACTTGTACTCTTTATCATGGTGATTTCCATATCATCCTGGTGGAGTCTTCCTTTGTCGACATTCATTTAGAGATTAATAAACGAGCTTGACCAAATGTCATTACGATATTTCAATAAATCGATCTTATTGGAGTCGTTCTGGTAATCAGGACTGCACATATCATGATTGATTGTACATAGAAGACCCTATCTCTGTCATTTCCACGACTAAATACAACTTATTACTAGTCAATGCATGCACACAGATCAGAGATGCATTCTCTGTGCGTCCATGAATGAGAAAACTGAAAGGGGCATATGTGGAATGATTGGCTTGCAACAATTAATGAGCCGGCGAATTTTATATCAAACAGAAAATGCAATACGCCATTGACACCTGTGAACAAATCGCGGAAGTAGCTGCGGCGAAATTGAAACACATACATTGAAAGGAAATTGCGGGAAATCCATCCATAAATTGGTTGAATGCTTTTCCAGTATTTTACATTCTAATATTTTCACCATCAAAGATTGGTGAGTAACTTTCTAAAGATTTCTTGAAAGAAAGGAAATATTTCCTTCATGGAATGTTAATTAGGGACAAGATCAAAATGGCACGTACACAGCATCCTTGGACAATCAATTCTAGAGAGTCCATTTCGACTCATGTCTCAAGGCTGGTCGTCCACTACACATTTGATTACTAAATCTCAGCAACGGTCTGCGATCTCCCTGGTTACTCATTAAAAGTTCATTTTCTGCTCTTAACGTAGACGGGGGCAATTAGAAATAAATAACATCATCACTTTCTTTTCTCAACAGGATCAAAGTTTTCTTAAGTGTATTGATTTTGTTAAGGGTTTGAGAGCGGTAGAGAAAATGAAGCCTTAATTGTTAGCGTAAGCACTTGACCATTTTTCAAAGAGTGCTCATGATGGTTTACTCAAAAATAATGTTGAATGAAGAAGACCAATTCTTTGATTTTATGTAAAGTTCTCCTGAACCCAGAGGAATGTTGACGAGACGACCGTATTGCTCATAGGTACAGTGTACTTTAACCGTACGGTTGTGTTAGTATTGACGACGATCGCGAACCTCTGCCTTTCGT